>NC_089841.1:208346967-208581967 GCF_035609145.1 Eleutherodactylus coqui | reverse complement strand
ATGTTGGGGTGGTGGGCTAGGATATAATTTTGATGGAAACAAACGGGCCAGTTAGTTTAATATTTGTAGCAGTCAAAGCAGTTGTACTACAATTGCAAGTCAAAATACTAACGACGACCTGTCCGTCCATGCATGGGTGAGTGGGTTTGTGAGTGACTTCATGCTCCGCCCCTGATCACATGACGATGACATCATCTTTAAGGGTCCTTCATCATCAGTGAGGGGGTTACATGCTCCGCCCCTGATCACATGACGGTGACATAATCACAGGTCCTGTACGCACACGGCTGCTGTCTGGCTAGGTGTTTGTTAGTATTCTATAGCAACTGAGACCACAGGGTGTTTGTAGTCCACCTGTAATCTGCACAAGGATGCAGGACATTTGATGGCATCACCGTCATGTAATCAGGGGAGAGCATGTAAGTCATTCACTCGGGATGAGCGTTACTGTCATGTGCTCAGGGGCGAAGCATGACGATGAAGTCATCACATGTCCTTCATCTCCAGTGCTGTGCTGCTTCTGATCCCTGTTGTATGGATGAACAATGTATGTAGCAGTGCTGTGTGTGTAACGTGCATGTAGCAGAGCTGTGTGTGTGACGTGCATGTAGCACAGCTGTGTGGCGCATTGCACCACCAGAAACACTGGTACTAGAATTTCCTAATAATTACTAGTTATCCCCTATCCACGGGAGTCTCAAATTTGAGACTTCAGCTGATCTCAAGAATAGGACTCCTGTGTCCCGCTCCTTTGTCACTCCGGTGGTCGCTTCTTTTCCTGCAGTCAGATCACTGTGAATGGACCGCTGGCTAGGTATGTGCGGTCATTGCTCCATTCATTTTAATGGGGCTCACAGAAATAGCTGAGCAGCACATGTTTGGGTATCTCTGCAGTCCCATAGAAAGTGAATGGAGTGCTAATGCACTTGCGCTACCAGCGTCCTATTCTGTCTGCTTCTCACTGTGGGGGATGCAGTAATCATGCAGTGAGTAGGACACCAACAACAATTCTGACAAGACAAACATGGAGAAGTTCCATTTCTGTGTTTCTGAAATATCTTCCTAGACATTTGCATAAGATCCAATATCACCCCGGATCAGAGAATTAGTTAATTACTTGCCTTTCCTATAAATAAAGCTAGGAACTTCCTGGAATCAATAGCCATAGTTGGGATCAGCTTCCTTTTTTAAAACTTTCCAATTTTCTTCCATAATCAATGGCTTTAGATTCCTGCACTTTTACAAATGCCAAACCAGACAACTCCACAACTCCTCCTACAGGAATCTACAGCAATTTACTATGCAAAACAATTGGAAAATCTACAAAGTGATGCTCATTTATTATTGCATGCATCTACCCTCACTGAATGTTTAAAAATTCAGCACTTACCACGAGGGTTGAAAAGTAATTTGCGTCCTATATTACTCAAAGATGATGCCATTTATCAGCAAAAATGGTATGCATTGTGCAATTGACATTCTCTGGATTTGATATTTTATACTGTGCAACACCTGGCCATCACAGGTACGCAAGCAGAAATGAGTAAAGCTGATGATGAGTTAATAAAAGTGTTACTTGTGGCTGAATGTGAACAGAGTCATGGGAGTCGAAGGTAACTATTGAGACCCTGGTTTTGAAGAGTAAATTGAATAAATTTGAAAGAGACACTAGAGATTATCTGTTAAATCGAGGATATACCTGGGCAAACCTAAATTTAAAAGAAATGTGATATCTAAAATGGATTTGATGAGTTCACATGGTTGTTTGACTGATATTGATGGGTCTGGAATAGAGATGAGCGAACATACTTGTCCGAGCTTGATATTCGTGCGAATATTAGGGTGTTCGGGATGCTCGTTACTCGTAACGAGTACCACGCGGTGTTCCGGTTACTTTCAGTTTCCTCTCTGAGACGTTAGCGCGCTTTTCTGGCCAATTGAAAGACAGGGAAGGCATTACAACTTCCCCCTGTGACGTTCAAGCCCTATACCACCCCCCTGCTGTGAGTGGCTGGGGCGATCAGATGTCACCCGAGTATAAAAGTCGGCCCCTCCCGCGGCTCGCCACACATGCCTTGTGAGTTAGCTGAGGGACAGTGGTATCGTGCTGGAGCTGCTGTAGGGAGAGCGTTAGTAGTTAGTGTAGGCTTCAAGAACCCCAACGGTCCTTCTCAGGGCCACATCTAATAGTGTGCAGTACTGTGTTAGCACTGTATTTTTTTCTTTTTTCAAAATTGGATCTGCAGAGCATTGCGCCCTGCAATAGGGACAGAAGTGGTGGTTAGGCAGGGAGAGTGTTAGCAGTGAGTGTAGGCTTCAAGAACCCCAACGGTCCTTTCTAGGGCCACATCTATCTGTGTGCAGTACTGTCCAGGCTGCTGTTAGCAGTGTTGCATATTTTTTTTTTTTTCTCAAAACCGGCTGTGCAGACCATTGCACCCGGCATTAATACTACAGGGATAGAATTGTGTAGGCAGGGCCAGAAGACATACATTATTCATTGAATAGATGCAGTGTGGCTTGTCCTTTGAAAAACAAGGGAAAAAATTGTATTTCGCCTGCCTCTGACAGTCCCCAGGGCTCTGGGTACGTGTGTGCTGCGTGCAGAACGTTAAAAAAAATCAGACGCAGCCAGCTACGTTTTACTGCAGGCTTGCGCCAATTTTTTTCCTGCATGGGAAATCCCTGATCTGCTGGAGCCAATAATTTTGCATCACTGCAGTTCTCTGACACATTTGCAGGGCCACAACACAGTTATTAAACTTAGTAGTATTCATTGAATAGACGCAGTGTGGCTTGTCCTTTGAAAAACAAGGGAAAAAATTATATTCTGCCTGCCTCAGACAGTCCCCAGGGCTCTGGGTACGTGTGTGCTGCGTGCAGAACGTTAAAAAAAATCAGACGCAGCCAGCTACGTTTTACTGCAGGCTTGCGCCAATTTTTTTCCTGCATGGGAAATCCCTGATCTGCTGGAGCCAATAACTTTGCATCACTGCAGTTCTCTGACACATTTGCAGGGCCACAACACAGTTATTAAACTTAGTAGTATTCATTGAATAGACGCAGTGTGGCTTGTCCTTTGAAAAACAAGGGAAAAAATTCTATTTTGGCTGCAGGCTTGCGCCAATTTCTTTCCTAGCTTGGAAATCACTGGTAATACAGCATGCTGAGGGGTAGGGGTAGGCCGAGAGGACGTGGACGCGGCCGAGGACGCGTAGGCCCAAGTGAGGGTGTGGGCACAGACCGAGCTCCTGATCTAGGTGTGTCGTAGCCGACTGCTGCGCGATTAGGAGAGAGGCACGTTTCTGGCGTCCCCACATTCATCGCCCAATTAATGGGTCCACGCGGGAGACCTTTATTAGAAAATGAGCAGTGTGAGCAGGTCCTGTCGTGGATGGCAGAAAGTGCTTCGAGCAAGCTATCATCCACCCAGAGTTCTGTGCCGTCCAGTGCTGCAAATCCGAATCCTCTGTCTGCTGCTCCTCCTTCCTCCCAGCCTCCTCACTCCACTACAATGACACATGCTCAGGAGCGGGAAGACTCCCAGGAACTGTTCTCGGGCCCCTGCTCAGATTGGGCAGCAGTGGTTCCTCTCCCACCAGAGGAGTTTATCGTCACTGATGCACAACCATTGGAAAGTTCCCGGGGTCCGGGGGATGAGGCTGGGGACTTCCGGCAACTGTCTCAAGACCTTTCAGTGGGTGAGGAGGACGATGACGATGAGACACAGTTGTCTTGCAGTGAGGTAGTAGTAAGGGCAGTAAGTCCGAGGGAGGAGCGCACAGAGGATTCGGAGGAAGAGCAGCAGGACGATGAGGTGACTGACCCCACCTGGTGTGCAACGCCTACACAGGACAGGTCTTCAGAGGGGGAGGCACGGGCAGCAGCAGGGCAGGTTGCAAGAGGCAGTGCGGTGTCCAGGGGTAGAGGCAGGGCCAGACCAAATAATCCACCAACTATTTCCCAAAGCGCACCCTCGCGCCATGCCACCCTGCAGAGGCCGAGGTGCTCTAAGGTCTGGCAGTTTTTCACCGAGACGCCTGACGACCGACGAACAGTGGTGTGCAACCTTTGTCGCGCCAAGATCAGCCGGGGAGCCACCACCAACAGCCTCACCACCACCAGCATGCGCAGACATATGATGGCCAAGCACCCCACAAGGTGGGACGAAGGCCGTTCACCGCCTCCGGTTTGCACCACTGCCTCTCCCCCTGTGCCCCAACCTGCCACTGAGATCCAACCCCCCTCTCAGGACACAGGCACTACCGTCTCATGGCCTGCACCCACACCCTCACCTCCGCTGTCCTCGGCCCCATCCACCAATGTCTCGCACCGCACAGTCCAGCTGTCGCTAGCGCAAGTGTTGGAGCGCAAGCGCAAGTACGCCGCCATGCACTCGCACGCTCAATCGTTAACCGTCCACATAGCCAAATTTATCAGCCTTGAGATGCTGCCGTATAGGGTTGTGGAAACGGAGGCTTTCAAAGCTATGATGGCGGCGGTGGCCCCGCGCTACTCAGTTCCCAGTCGCCACTACTTTTCCCGATGTGACGTCCCAGCCCTGCACGACCACGTCTCCCGCAACATTGTACGCGCCCTCACCAATGCGGTTAGTGGCAAGGTCCACTTAACTACGGACACGTGGACAAGCACAGGCGGGCAGGGCCACTACATCTCCCTGACGGCACATTGGGTGAATTTAGTGGAGGCTGGGACAGAGTCAGAGCCTGGGACCGCTCACGTCCTACCCACCCCCAGAATTGCGGGCCCCAGCTCGGTGGTGGTATGTTCGGCAGTGTATGCTTCTTCCACTAAAGCACCCTCCTCCTCCTCCTCCTCCTCAACCTCTGTCTCGCAATCTAGATGTGTCAGCAGCAGCAGGACGTCGCCAGCAGTCGGTGTCGCGCGGCGTGGCAGCACAGCAGTGGGCAAGCGTCAGCAGGCCATGCTGAAACTACTCAGCTTAGGAGATAGGAAGCACACGGCCCACGAACTGCTGCAGGGTCTGACAGAGCAGACCGACCGCTGGCTTGCGCCGCTGAGCCTCCAACCGGGCATGGTCGTGTGTGACAACGGCCGTAACCTGATGGCGGCTCTGCAGCTCGGCAGCCTCACGCACGTGCCATGCCTGGCTCACGTCTTTAATTTGGTGGTTCAGCGCTTTCTGAAAAGCTACCCACGCTTGTCAGACCTGCTCGTAAAGGTGCGCCGGCTCTGTGCACATTTCCGCAAGTCCCACATGGACGCTGCCACCCTGCGCACCCTGCAACATCTGTTTAATCTGCCAGTGCACCGACTGCTGTGCGACGTGCCCACACGGTGGAACTCTACGCTCCACATGTTGGCTAGGCTCTATGAGCAGCGTAGAGCTATAGTGGAATACCAACTCCAACATGGGCGGCGCAGTGGGAGTCAGCCTCCTCAATTCTTTTCAGAAGAGTGGGCCTGGTTGGCAGACATCTGCCAGGTCCTTCGAAACTTTGAGCAGTCTACCCAGGTGGTGAGCGGCGATGCTGCAATCATTAGCGTCACCATTCCTCTGCTATGCATCTTGAGAAGTTCCCTGCAAACCATAAAGGCAGCCGCTTTGCGCTCGGAAACCGAGCCGGGGGAAGACAGTATGTCGCTGGATAGTCAGAGCACCCTCCTGTCTATATCTCAGCGCGTTCAGGAGGAGGAGGAGGAGCATGAGGAGGATGAGGAGGAGGGGGAAGAGACAGCTTGGCCCACTGCTGACGGTACCCATGCTGCTTGCCTGTCATCATTTCAGCGTGTATGGCCTGAGGAGGAGGAGGAGGAGGAGGAGGATCCTGAAAGTGATCTTCCTAGTGCGGACAGCCATGTGTTGCGTACAGGTACCCTGGCACACTTGGCTGACTTCATATTAGGATGCCTTTCTCGTGACCCTCGAGTTACACGCATTCTGGCCACTACAGATTACTGGGTGTACACACTGCTCGACCCACGCTATAAGGAGAACCTTCCCACTCTCATTCCCAAAGAGGAAAGGGGTTTGAGAGTGTTGCTATACCACAGGACCCTGGCGGACAAGCTGATGGTAAAATTCCCATCCGACAGCGCTAGTGGCAGAAGGCGCAGTTCCGAGGGCCAGGTAGCAGGGGAGGTGCGGAGATCGAGCAGCATGTACAGCCCAGGCAGTGCAACAGTCTTTAAGGGCCTGGACAGCTTTATGGCTCCCCACCAAGACTGTGTCACCGCTCCCCAGTCAAGGCTGAGTCGGCGGGAGCACTGTAAAAGGATGGTGAGGGAGTACGTAGCCGATCGCACGACCGTCCTCCGTGACGCCTCTGCCACCTACAACTACTGGGTGTCGAAGCTGGACACGTGGCCTGAACTAGCGCTGTATGCCCTGGAGGTGCTTGCTTGTCCTGCGGCTAGCGTCTTGTCGGAAAGGGTGTTTAGTGCGGCTGGGGGAATCATCACAGATAAGCGTACCCGCCTGTCAACCGACAGTGCCGACAGGCTAACACTCATCAAGATGAACAAAGCCTGGATTTCCCCAGACTTCTCTTCTCCACCAGCGGACAGCAGCGATACGTAAGCAATACGTAGGCTGCACCCGCGGATGGAAGCTACGTTCTCTCTCACCATCCAAAACGGGGACATTTCTGCTTCATCAATCTGTGTCTAATTTTCCTCCTCCTCCTCCTGCTCCTCCTCCTGAAACCTCACGTAATCACGCTGAACGGGCAATTTTTCTTAGGGCCACAAGGCTCACTCATCTAATTTTTCTAAACAATTTTTATATGTTTCAATGCTCTTAAAAGCGTTGAAACTTTAACTTGAACCAATTTTTCGTTAAACTGGGCTGCCTCCAGGCCTAGTTACCACTTAAGCCACATTAACCAAAGCGATTAATGGGTTTCACCTGCCATCTTGGTTGGGCATGGCCAATTTTTACTGAGGTACATTAGTACTGTTGGTACACCAATGTTTTGGGGCCCTCACCTACAGTGTAATCATAGCAATTTGTATCTTCTTCGCCTGCACTCATGGTACAGAAGTGTGTGTGGGGTTGGCCTACACTTTAGCTACATAAATGTAACTTGGGCCTTGGCTATACTGCAGCTACTGAAATGGAACTAAGACTGCGCTCCCACTATACTGCTGCTTCGGAATTGCTCCTGGGGCCTGTGTAGGCTGCTACTATTACTGAAATGGAACGAAGACTGCGCTCCCACTATACTGCTGCTTCGGAATTGTTACTGGGGCCTGTGTAGGCTGCTACTATTACTGAAATGGAACTAAGACTGTGCTCCCCCTATAATGCTGCTAGTGATATGTTAGTGGAGCCTGTCGCTAATGCTACGGCTGAAATGTTACTAATTCTGGGCTCTGCCTATACCGCTGCTAATGGTATGTCTCTGGGGTGTGGAAACAGAGGCTTCCCAAAGACATGATGGCGGCGAGGCCATTTCCCACCAACGCTGTTACTGTTAAGGTGCATATAACCACGGACACGTGGAGAGGACACGTAGTGCCTCCAAAACATCCCCCGCCACGGCCCACTTAATCCTGGCCACATTCCGAAAACCAACAAAATAAAACCGTGCTACTAGGTCCGCAGTCACCACCACATTACCACCAACGCGGTTACTGTTAAGGTACATATTACCAGTCTGACTGGGGCATGCAGTGTGGGCCGAAGCCCACCTGCATTAAGCACGACATTACTACCTCAGCTGTGTTGGGCAATGCAATGGGATATTTTTGAGTATCGCCGGTGGGTTCCAGGGAGCCACCCATGCTGTAGGTGCACACGGAGTTTAACCTACATGTGTCCACTTGTAAAGAACCCCAGTCTGACTGGGGCATGCAGTGTGGGCCGAAGCCCACCTGCATTAAGCACGGCATTACTACCTCAGCTGTGTTGGGCAATGCAATGGGATATTTCTATGTACCGCCGGTGGCTTCCTGGCACCTACCCATGCTGTGGGTCCACAGGGAATTCTAAATGCATCTGTTTCCACTTGTAAAGAACCCCAGTCTGACTGGGGCATGCAGTGTGGGCCGAAGCCCACCTGCATTAAGCACAACATTACTACCTCAGCTGTGTTGGGCAATGCAATGGGATATTTTTGTGTATCGCCGGTGGGTTCCAGGGAGCCACCCATGCTGTCAGTCGACAGGGACTTCACAATAGGGAGTTGTACCTGCCTGTGTCTATGAATTAAAAAGCCCGGTCTGACTGGGGCATGCAGAGACACCTTGACAGAATGAATAGTGTGTGGCACATAGGTTCCCCATTGCTATGCCCACGTGTGCAGCTCCTGATGGCGGTGGCACAGGATTCTATTTCTCATTGCTTCTGTACAGCATTGTGGGCTATCGCCCCGCCCCTTTTAAAGAGGGTCGCTGCCTAGCCGTGCCAACCCTCTGCAGTGTGTACCTGCGGTTCCTCTTCATGGCAGACGCACTTCTAAATAGACATGAGGGTGGTGTGGCATGAGGGCAGCTGAAGGCTGCGCAGGGACACTTTGGTGTGCGCTGTGGGGGGGAGGGGGGGCGGTTGGGCAGCATGTAACCCAGGAGAAGTGGCAGTGGAGTGTCATGCAGGCAGTGATTGTGCTTTGTTGTAGCTAGTGTGGTGCTTAGCAAAGGTATGCCATGCTAATGAGGGCTTTTCAGAAGTAAAAGTTGTTGGGAGGGGGGGGGGGCCCACTCTTGCCACTATTGTGGCTTAATAGTGGGACCTGTGAACTTGAGATGCAGCCCAACATGTAGCCCCTCGCCTGCCCTATCCGTTGCTGTGTCGTTCCCATCACTTTCTTGAATTGCCCAGATTTTCACACAAGGAAACCTTAGCGAGCATCGGCGAAATACAAAAATGCTCGGGTCGCCCATTGACTTCAATGGGGTTCGTTACTCGAAACGAACCCTCGAGCATCGCGAAAAGTTCGTCCCGAGTAACGAGCACCCGAGCATTTTGGTGCTCGCTCATGTCTAGTCTGGAAGCATATACAACAGATGCGGCCCAGAGCTGATAACAGGAAAAAAAACTTGTTTTTAAGAAGAACAAAAAAGAGTGAAAGAAACTGATTCTTCAAATGAAAATGTGTCGACACCAAAAAGGGTAACAAGAGCTGCAAATCATACGAATAAAGGCCCATTTAGATACAACGATTATCGCTCAAAATTCGCTCAAAAGCCGTCTTTAGAGCAATAATCGTTGTGTGTAACTGCACTTACATCGTGCAGTTTTCGTTATGCCGTCACGTGCTGAAAGACGACGATGAGCCTTTTCAGGGATTTACAGCGCGATACAGCTGATACTATTACTTCAGCTGTATCCCGCTCCCTGATAACAGTCTGGGTATGAAGAACAGAGCGGTCCAGCTCTGTTCTCCATACCTGGCACAGAGCGCTCGGCTGTATAAGAGTCGGGGGCTCGGAGCAGAGAACAGCTGGATGTAGAAGTCAAGGGGGGCCATCCTGCTTGCTTTCTGCATCCTCCGCTCCAAGCGCTCGGCTGTATAACAGCCAGGCGCTGGGAGCAGAGAACAGCTGGATGCAGAAGACAAGTGGGGACACCCCACTTGTCTTCTGCATTCTCCACTCCGAGCGCTCGGGGTGCTCGGAGCGGAGAACAGCTGGATACGGAATACAAGCAGGGAGACCACACTTGTCTTCTGCATCCTCCACTGGCAGCGCAAGGTGATCGCTCATCTTGTGCTGTACACAACACAATGATTATCGCTCAAAAGTCACTTGAGCGACATCTTTTGAGCGATAATCGTGTCTAAATGGGCCTAAAGAAATGAGTTGTGAATATTTCATTGAAGACTCTGAATCTAGGTAAAACTGTTCCGATAAGCAAAGGCTTAGGATTTGTTCCTGCCAAGTCGGCTTGTAAGCTTGGTTTTGCTGTCGACTTTTCAAGGCTTCATAGCTCTCTAATGCCTCATTCACACAGGCGTGGTTTTAGCGCAGTAAAGACACGCAAAAAAAATTGCAGCTTTACTGCACTAAAAATCGCGTGAACGGGCAATTTTATAAAAAGCACAGCTGCTGTAGGAGAAGAGAGAGATGAAGCCCCAAGGGGCTTCAGGATTTTCCCATAGCAGGGAGAGAGAGAGTGGGGCTATTGGGGATTAACCCATAGCCACACAATTTCTCTCTCCCTGCTATGGGTTAATCCCCCCTGAGGGATATCCCCATAGTGCAGAGAGAGGGGGCAGGGCTAAAGGGGATCCCTGGTGGATTTCCTTATAGCACGGAGAGAGAAACAGGGCTAGAGAGAGGGAGGGGGTAGAGGACTATTTACATGGCTTCCCCCATAGCAAGTTGAGAGGAGATAGGGCTAGAGGGGTGAGACTAGAGGGCGGATCCCTCTAGCCCTGCTCTCACTCTTGGGGAAGCCCTCTAACCCCGCCCCCGATTTCTCCCCGCAATGGGGAAATCCCTTGGGGAACGCTGGTGAGAGAGGTGGAGGGAGTCCCCTACTGCCACCAGCTGCAGGGTTGTAGGAATTCCCCGCTGCTTTAAGCGGGACATTTAAAACTTGCTGCCCAGAAGCACATTTTAAATGTCCCGCTGTAAACTCCTGTTATGTCCTGCGGGGATTAAGGGAACCCCCGGGGAGATGAGCTGAGCCCTTGGGGCTTCCACTCAACCCCACGGGGACTAACAAGAGTTTACAGCGGGACATTTAAAATGTGCTTCTGGATGTAGCGGCGCCGCTGCTGTCCCCCGGTTGGCAGAAATCCTCTTAATGACTTGTAATCTTATTTTCCCAGCGTCGCACACAGCTAAACGTCTGCTCTCATAGTAGTCTATGGAAACTCTTGCGCATCTCACACCAAAGATAGGTCCTATCTTTTCACGCAGCACGGACCTTAGATGCCTGCATTGTACCCATGTATGTTCTATCCTTTTAAGGTGCAAGTTTTAAAATTCCTTCATCTGAACTTTTTTGTACGAAACCATTGGTTCTAATAAACACATTTTTTCATGCGCCTATTATGCATGAAAACGACACCCGTGTGAATAAGGCCTAAGTTTGAGGTTTATTTTTCAGGGATCTAGTTGTGGTAAAAAACTATAGTACAACCAGTTACCTATGTTTTTGAAAATGAAAAGTCAATTTGACCCAAATGTGACTAGCGAGAATTTTTAGATTTTCCAACAGGTGGTTATAAAAGACGTTATTCAAAGGTGGGAGATAGAAAGGGATATATGAACATATCTGCAGAAGAGAAAAAGTGATTCAGAACTTGAAAACTGATCAGTCAGTCATCATTAAAAAAGTTGACAAGGCTGGTGCAATTGTTGTAAGCGATCGCATACAATATTGTAATGAGGCAGAACACAACTATCTGATCCCAAGGTCTACAAACAGCTGACTGGTAAACGGACATTTGTATTTAACCCCTTAGGGACATGGTCTATTTTGGTCATGAAAACATGACAATTTTGGGGGGTTTTCATCCCCACTTTTCAAAAGCCATAACATTTTTATTCTTCTGTTGACATAGCTATATCAGGGCTTGCTCTTTAAGTGGCAAACTAGTTTTTTATTTGTACAATTTTTGTGTACATATAATGTATTGTAAAACTTTCAAAAAATTTTTATGGAGGGCAGTGAGAAAAAAAAAACATCAACTCTGTCATTGTTTTTTTTTTTTTTTTACAGTGTTAACTACAGATGAGCGAGCATACTTGGCCACGCCCCTTTTTTGCCCGGGTACCGCGATTTTCAAGTACTTCCGTACGTGGGTGAGTGGGGGGTTGCAGCGGGGAGTGGGGGGGGGAGGGAGAGAGAGAGGGCTCCCCCCCCTGTTCCCTGCTGCTACCCCCCGCGCCGCCGGCACCCCCCGAATCTTTTCACCCGAGTACTAAAGTACTCGAAAATCGCGGTGCTCGATCGAGTAATTACTCGAAACGAGTACGTTCGCTCATCTCTAGTGTTAACCCTTTGCAATCCAATTTTGCATTCAGGGTTTCCTTGGGGTTTTTCTCTTTCCGACATTATACAATGGTGTCACCTGCTGGCTAGAGCCAGTAATATGGTATTGGACATGCTGGAGAGGCCCCCGACAACAGAGCGGCCAGTAATATACAGTAAGAATACCCTGCCGGATATCTTCCGACATCGGAAGTTGTACAGCCTTCAATCAGAATGTCTTTAGACGTCAGACAGTGGATTGGAAAGGGTTAATCATACAGCATCATTGCATTCAAAGTTCAACTGAGCCTAGGGAGATTGTATACCCGGCAACTATTATGTTGAATTAGAGGCTCTGTAGTTCAGTTTAATAGGGGTAGAAGGTTAAAATAATCTTTCCTTTGGAGCAACATAGCTAGAAAGGTTCCTGATGAACTGTTGCTATCAACAGAGAAACGCGTCAAATCTGTACTGCTGTTGGTCTTGAATCAAAAAATTGTGTTATCGCTCCGTTAACCTTGAACCTTGTAAATAGCTTTTCACTTTTAGGCCCTCCCTGGTTGGATGGTTCATGCAATTACATGTACTGAGCCTCGTGTGGTGCAGAGTGTAAGCTCTCGCCTACGACCTGAAGGTTGCAAGTTTGATCCCTGCATGAGTCAGGTAGCCGGCTCACGGTTGACTCAGCCTTCCATCCTTCCGAGGTCGGTAAAATGAGAACCCAGCTTGGTGGGGGGTAATAAGTAATAATTACCTGAAAGTGCTGCGGAATAAGTTGGCGCTATACAAATACCAAGATTTATTTATTTACTGTCTTACTAAGGGGGGATGTGACATTGACTCTATCGTTTCATCGCTATGATAGAAGTCAATCAGACCCCTGGTTATCATATGCTTCGGGTCTCCATTCCCCTCAAAATTTTGAAAAAAAATTAATTTGATTGCCCATTGCTACGTCACTTGAGCTGTCAAATCAATTTTTGAATATGGTGAGCTAAAATACATTTGGAAGTCAACATAGATAGGCCTGTCTTAGTTATTGAGGACCCTATGTATGAGTTTATGTGAGTTTGTCCATGTTAGCCCCTATTTTAACGTTTGTTTAATTAAGATTGAATCTTTTAATTGTTTATGACTGTGAAGGGATCCACAGGATGTAAGTTTATGCCCTGTTGTGTTAATTACCCCCCTTATGTCCTGTGGTATTAGAGGAGACAGTGGAGATGGAGTTATAGATAAGTGTATGAAGAGAACGTTGCGATACAAACATCCTTGGTTAACTATATTTTGTTACCCAGGTGCTTAAAATATACTGCCATGTTATTGGGCAGTATTCCATGGATTTTTCAGATGTTGTGTTATTTGTCACACTCGACATTCAAAGTTTATGCACAAATATTTCTGTCAATGATAATATACAGATAGTCCATGAAAAAATGTATGAGAAAGTAGAAATGAGTAGTGATTTGATTCAATGTATTCTATCATTATTGGAGATGATCCTTGAGAAGAAATGTTTTTGATTTGGCTCTACATTCTACTTACAGCTACAAGACTCTTCAATGGGGTCCCCTGTGGCTCCCAGTTTGGCTAATATCTTTATGACATATTTCGAAGAAACATTTGTTATTAACTCTGTGTATGGTAATTTAATCAAAACTTGGCAGAGGTATGGGGACAATGTGTTCATATTATGGAAAGGGACAAGTGATGAACTTTCACAGTTTGTGGAATATTTGAACCAATGCCATGAATTAAGTTTTCTAGTGAGGTTCATGTGACAAAAATTCACTATTTCGATGTGGGAGATTTTATGATTATGTAATGTATACTACTTTGTATTTTAGAGAATCTGATAGGAATAATTTATGGCAAATCATATCTATCATGCACCACAGAGATACAAAGGGATACCAAAGGGCCAATTCATCAGGGCCAGACATACACTGAGCATGATGATTATTTGAATGGATGGAAAAGATGATTGACAAATTTGTAAAGAAGTGGGTATCCGGAGAAAAAGGTTAGAAGTATGGGTTAGGAAGTTTTTTTCTGTGACATAGAATTGAGGATGAAGAAGAAAAGAAAGAGGAAAAATAGTGTTGCTTTCATTTCAAAGTATGATCATGATTCCAATATTATTAGAAGGATGACTCAAAGTATGGCTATTTGTTCCAGGAAGTTCCTGGATTTATTCATAGTGTCAGGGTAAATTCTGCGTACAGCACCAATCAGGCCCACCCCAATGCCCCGCTTCCGGCGGTAAAGAAGAGACACCACACACGGAGGTCTGGTATAGTTCCTCACACGGGGACATGACTGCGCCCTTTATTTCAGATTACATGGGATCTTATACCCTTTGGTCTCATCACTAGGAATGGGTGATGGGCTCATTGGCTCAAATTCACCGCATAACCATATATGGGAAGTCCGGATTTCCGGCCTGAGACAGTGAAAGTTATATACGTAGTTGAACAGTCGTTATCTTGATACGGCTCCTCTGGGAAAACAGCCAAGCACACGGCCTTCGTGTCTGATTCTGTATCATCTCTGAATTTCTGGACACATCTCTCTCAGCCTTGCAAAGCCTTGGAATATCTGATGTAAGGCGACAGATTAAGTTTTTCTCATTTTAGAATTGAATAGAACTTGCATACAGGTATAAAAGCATAAAAAACATATGGCAATATATACATATACCCTCACAAACCCCCCTAAAAACTTAATATGGAGATCAAGCACCAGACCTTGCACTCTTCCTCGGTCGCCTCTCCCTTACGTCAGGGTTTTCCCACTGCACGTAAGTCCCTACTCCTAGGACGGGGGATCCCTACCTCACCTCAGAAGGAGGCCATGGATTCCCTGGGCTTATTTCTGGGCATCCATACCCTCTATCTGTACAAGTTAACACCCCACAGAGTGTGCCCTTGCTCGAACCTAAGGTCTTCTGCACTAACCCTAGGCAAATGGGAATTCCACTGACAGTTCATCTTAGAAGATCGGGGCAGGCGTAGTACTAGTACATTTCTCCATTCTTCTGGTAACGTACGTGGTTGGCATTATCGGAACTGGCTCTTCATCTTTTTTTCAAACAAGGGAAATTTTGGTGTCACATTATCCAGTCCCTTACTCATACTCTTTTTGATCAAAGGGATAATACACATACAGGAAATTACATACCCCACCTCTTTCTGCTAAAATCATATCCAGGGCCACTCTATTTTGGAACGCCATGGATGCAGTGGGCCCTAACTGGTCAGCTAACCCTTGTAAAGCATGCCTGGTGTAGTTTACAAACCTCTGCTGATTGTAATAGATATAATTCATCCAATCTACATTATTATTAACAGTGACAATAGCAAATAAGGACTCAAAACCTGCTTTAACCTGATCTCTAGAATTAAATTCATCTGGCACCCCCCTTGGCACTCCTATTGCATCTATGTATACTTGTGCATCAAAGTTACCACCTGGAGCGTCAACTTCTCTCTTAGCATGATGCGGTGTTGGATTCTAACCCTCAGTGTAGTCTTCATATTGCACATTTGATTGTATTAATTTGTTCTGATCCCTGAAGCAGGGGGCTAGTGTACAGTAGTCAAAGGTGTGTGTTAGAGGAATTCTACTGCAATGTCACTGTGACAGCCACTTCCGCCAAGGTCCCCAACCCTGCCCATAGCAAGTAAAGGATAAGCAGGATCATGAGTTTTTTTTCAGTGCGAAGTGTGGATCCAAGTGGACTTTCTTTCGAGCTTGACTGCAGTTGGGGTGGTGACCAGCATCTGGTAGGGACCTTCAAACCGGGTTTCTCTCTCAAACTTTTTTACATAGACCCTGTCACCTGGTTTCAGATTGTGACACTCATCTGTAGGACCTGGGAGAAAAGCAGAGACTGCAGAATGCATTATTGACAATTCCTTGGAGAGACCTATGACAAAATTAACAAGAAAATCATTCCCCAAACTCTGCTACTGAGGCATGTACCCTCCGGAGAAAAAGAAAAACTAATGGAAGACACTCAATTCAAGATTTGCCCGTTTTCTTCATTGCCTTTTGTATCTACTTTCCCCCTACTCCGCGGACGGTAGGGTGTGTGAAAAGCCTGAAATATACCCAAAGCAGACATGATGTGTTGCATTATTTCACCTGTGAAGTGTGTACCTTTGTTTGACTCAATCACTTCCGGTACCCCGTATCTGCGGATTACCTCATTCATGAGCTTCTGTGCGGTTACCTGCTTATTTACTTTGGTAACAGGGTAGGTCTCCAACCTGAAAAACATCAACAACAACAAGCACATATTCATGCTTCCCAACAAGTGGGAGCTGAGTGTAGCCAATTTGCAATCCCTGAAATGGGTAGAGTGGTCTAGGCAAGTGTGATGTGGCAAATTTACTTCTGCCCTGTTGCTTATGGCAAAGATCATGCAAAATTGGACAAATGATGCAGCAGCTACAGAAAACCCAGGAGCCACCCGTCCTCGTTCAAGCGTCGACTTTATTGCTGCTTTGAGAGGTGCGTCTTTCCGTGCATCAGCTGGGCCATCATGGGGCACAGGGATCGTGGTGGGCAAGTGCTGTTGACTGTTCACCATACACCGTCCCTTTTTAGTCCATTTTTCCTTTTCTTCCTTGCTGGCTTGTAACTGTAAAGTCCTTAGTATATCAAAGTCCAAAGTTTTTATCAAAGTCCAAAGTTTTTATCAAGGTCCAAAGTTTAGTCAAAGTCCAAAGTTATTGTTAAATTCTTCTTTTCTTCCACGGCTTGAGGGCCGCTGCCTTTGCTGTGTGGTCTGTGATGGCGTTGCCTCTTGCTTCTCCGGTGTAGGAATTGGTGTGAGCTCTCCACTTTGTTAGGTAGAAGTAGGGCCTCCGTGAGACTCTGCACCGCTGCACCATTCTTAATTGGCTGTCCTGCTGAGGTAAAAAACTGTCTGGCCTTCTATGTTGGGCCGTAATCATGAGCTATGCCAAATGCATACCAGGAGTCAGTGTAAAGGATTGCCGTCTTACCTCTCACCAATCTACACGCCTCAGTGAGGGCTTTCAGTTCCGCTTCTTGTGCTGCGACATGCGGAGGCATTCTGCTTTTAGGACATCTTGTTGTGTGACCACTGCATATCCAGTGTGGAGTCGTCAATCACCCTGGTACAATCTATAAAAAACAACTCAAAATATGCATTGTTAACAAGGGCTTTCAGTAACTTTTTAAAACTTAAATTTTCTTGTTGCATCACTGCTAGACAATCAGGCTGATATTCTATTTCAAAAAGATCAGAACCTTGTTGCAAAAATTTTTAAAAATGGCTGATTTGCAATACCTGGATCACCTATGCCTCCCCCCCCCCCTTTGAACCAGGGTACTCAATTGTAAGAAGAGTAGCCGGGTTGAAAGTAGTAGAACATTGTAAAAAGATTTGATGGATGCAGATAAGGCCTGTAAGATGTTAGCACCAATAACAGAGACATGAGTTACATCGGGGCAGAATAATCTACAAACATGTATTAATATTGGAAATGTGATATCCTTTAAGCAAATTCATTATTAATCTGATCCTGCCTGCAATGTCTTATCAAATTTGAGAGAGAAAAAAAAAACAAAAAAACTTTTACTAGCTGCTCAAGATCCTCACCCCCTCCCTTGTGGACAAGAGGGATGAAACATTACTACGTCCTTTACCTCATCTAGCTCCACCCCTTCGATACTGGCTGCTTGCGTCTTTCTACACAGCTTCATATTAGCTCCACAGTCTGCACGTCCACATCACAACCAAGTAAAGTCTTATGCATGGGGGGGGGGGGGAACTATTATCCCCAGTCAATATCTGCATCACACATTTTACATTCATCACAGCCTGAACACTGGGCATTAACTCTCATCCATCCATACACTCAAGTCTGCCCCATCACCCCCCATTGAAAGTGTACCAGTACATACAGATGCACAGACAAAAAAAGTTTGACAAACAAACATACATCAGTTGAAAAACATTGAGGTGAGTGCTATGATGTTATAAAGTACATGATTCTATTGAGATGAGATTGTGAATGAGCGCTATTTTTGACAAATTATGTGAAAAAATTTGCTGAGTGACTGAGACATTCTATCTTTCTTATTTACTGAAGCTATTATATGCTATATTAAACGCTGAAGTATTTTAGAATGCGTGGGTATCTTTCAGCCCCCCTTGTGACCCTGAGCTTAGAGTGAAGTCTGAAAGCCCCCACCTTTGCAAAATAACTGTTATCTCTGCCTTGAGAAGCTAGACTAAGACACTGCAGCTTCAAGTAAACAATCCTTCTCTCACTAAAAGCAAGCTCAGTTAACCCTTTGCACACATATATACATATATACACATACACATACATCTATATCTATTATCTATCTAGTATTATACACCTTTTCCTCTCTCTCTGCCAACAAATCACATGCATTGTAACCTTCTTCTCGACTTTGCTTGTTTCCCATATTTCTCTCCCTACCTAACTGCCAATGTAACCTTCAATAGACACTCTCCCGACACCCTCTTGATCACTTACTGTACTTTCCAACATTTCACTTACGGATACATTCTTAAACAAATAATGTGTACATACTTAACTTTCTCTGACTGTCTCTCTGCTTCTCACTTCAGCACTTTCTAGCAACCCTTGGTCTTTCAAGGCGCCCTTCTTGGTCCTAAAGACCTCCTCCCAGTCCCTATATTGTAATCTACCATGCGGGTCGATGTCACACATTTTCATAAGAGTTTTCTTACAGTTTACAGATTGGGACCCCTGTCTCTCCGCCATCAATTGATCCGCACGGCGGCGGCCCATAAGGGGATCCGTCTTCTTTAATAAGGTCTTATGCATATTAAAACAACAACAACAACAATAATAATAACACGCTCCATAGAGTGCATCCTTCTGACCCGAATTGTTAGCCCCTTATATACTGGCAAAACAACCGAAGGCATCTCCTTCTATGGAACCAGTCTCATAGAGTGCGTCTCCTCCTCAGCTAAACCATCAACAACTAACTAAACTAAAACCGAGGGTCCCTTCTTCTGTGGGACCTATCTCACAGAGTGCATCCCTCTCTGCTAAACCATTAACAACTAACTAAACTAAAACCGAGGGTCCCTTCTCCTATGGAACCAGCCTCACAGAATGCATCTCTCTGAAATCAAATCGTTAGCCCCATATATAAGGCAAAACAACCGAGAGTCCCTTCTCCTATGAAGCCTGTCTCACAAAATGCATCCCTCTTAAATCAAATTGTTAGCCCCTTATATACTGGAAAAACAACCGAGGGTCCCTTCTCTTATGAGACTAAATGAAAAGAAAGAGAAAAAAATTCTGCAGATACAACAAACAATCTCCACTATCGTTAAAAACACTATGGACTTCAGCAACAAATAAACTAATGACTAGTTCCTGGGTGAGCGATTGGTGCGCATATCACGGTCAGTGGTCCGTGACGGCAAACCCGAAGCCCACGAGTTACCGTGTAGAACTCTTAACCCAACCCGTCCAGTCACAAAACACAGATAGTCCCTCCTGCTGCAAGACTCTCAGCGTAAAACATAACATAAATATATGCCGGTCTTACCTGGAGTTCTGTGAGTTGATCAGGCTCTGTTTGCAGCAGGACGGCTTCCCCGTGGCGTGGATCCGGGTGGACTGCACTGCACGGCTCCGGTTTTACCATCCCACTTTATTGGGCGCCATTTTCAGGGTAAATTCTGCGCACAGCACCAATCAGGCCCACCCCAATGCCCCGCTGCCGGCGGTAAAGAAGAGACACCACACACGGAGGTCTGGTATAGTTCCTCACACGGGGACATGACTGCGCCCTTTATTTCAGATTACATGGGATCTTATACCCTTTGGTCTCATCACTAGGAATGGGTGATGGGCTCATTGGCTCAAATTCACCGCATAACCATATATGGGAAGTCCGGATTTCCGGCCTGAGACAGTGAAAGTTATATACGTAGTTGAACAGTCGTTATCTTGATACAGCTCCTCTGGGAAAACAGCCAAGCACACGGCCTTCGTGTCTGGTTCTGTATCATCTCTGAATTTCTGGACACATCTCTCTCAGCCTTGCAAAGCCTTGGAATATCTGATGTAAGGCGACAGATTAAGTTTTTCTCATTTTAGAATTGAATAGAACTTGCATACAGGTATAAAAGCATAAAAAACATATGGCAATATATACATATACCCTCACAATAGGAAAGGTAAGGTAATGAGAAAGGTTTTCTCATTTTAGAATTGAATAGAACTTGCATGCAGGTATAAAAGCATAAAAAACATATGGCAATATATACATATACCCTCACAATAGGAAAGGTAAGTCATTAGCTTATTCTTTGGTGCGGGCTGATATAGGTCCTATGAAAATGTCTAGGCAGATGTTTTTAAAAGCTAGAAGAAATACAACTTTTCCATTTTTGTATTGCCAGAATTGTAGTTGTGTTATCAAGGGGGGTATGGTACACGATCCTTTAAAGGGACCTTTCACATGGGATGTAATTAGTATGTGCGGACACTTCTGCGTCACAGTGTTATCCATATGGGCCACCTATTAAATATTCGTGCATCTTTACTTGAAAACCGCAAGATTACATTTTGCAGTGGAAAAGCTTTCTGCTATGGAATTAAGCATCTTGCGGAATTGTTGTTGTTGATTTCTAACATTCAGGAGATGTAATTCCGCAATTAAAGTCTGCAAAAAATTCCATAAGACATTCTGCAGCGCACATTCTGCAGTTAAAAACGTTGACAGCCGGCTGTCAACCATCATGGCAGCCTGGTGTTTATTAAGTTTATAGTTTAGAAGTTGAAAAACTGTTTCCTGATGAAATGACTAGTTAAAGTCTATGGAAACGCGTTGAGCCTTAGACATAGTCAGTGACTGGGTTTTTATATAGGAACAGTCAGCAATTAGACCAATGTGTATCTGGTTAGTGATACAACCTTCTTCAGCAATTATCAGGGCAAGACAGTTGGGCTTTTGGGCCGCGTATTGGATCATATAGCCAATTTTTGCTTGCTAACTTGATATGGGATTTTGGACTGGAAATAATTGAAAGCATTCCAGTGTAACCCTATCAGTGCCCTAATTAACCCTTCAACACCCTGTTTTGGTAGCTTTTTTCTTGCTGGCTTTTGTTTATCCAGCTGTCACATGAATGTGATCTATTGATCCTGTATTATCTGGGAGGATCTCTTTTTTGGGAAGTTGCTTTATTGCTTGGTTTAGGGGCCCTTTAGTTGTAAGCACTCCATATGTCCCGTTTCTGAATGGGTGGATGCATGTGTATATTTTCATCACAGCATCTGAAGCCTGTTCCATAGTGAATAGGGTTTTGCTGCTGTCCCACGTATGTATGTTTCAGGTATTGATGTGTATGTATATGGGGGAGTTTGGAGCGGTTGCTGTTAGTCTAACGAACACTGGGCCAACAGCTATCTAAAGTGTACCTTTACGTGGGACGACTGTTGGGCATGTAAGAACCCAATAGCCTTCCCATGGGCTACCGCCTGTTTATAGCTCCTGTGCTTTATAAGGGAAAGGATAGTTTTGGCCGCCAGCCTCCATTCATAGTAAACAGGAGTCGCTCAAACACTGAGCCGCTGCTGTGTACACAGGCCAACAATCGCTTGGTTTTTAGTTCTGCCAAGAACCAGGTGACTCCGATAGGTAAGCAATTTCTTGCTCAGTGACCTGTCGGCAATGGCAAATGAAGTTCAATATTGATAAATGTAAGGTTTTGCACATGGTCAGGAGAAACAGATGTCACCAATATACACTAAATGGGGTACTGCTAGGGAAAAGTGATATGGAAAAAGACCTGGGGGTACTAGTGGACTGTAGACAACTGGAGAAATCAATGCCAGTCAGCTGCTGCAAAAGCAAATAAAGTCTTGGGGTGCATCAAAAGAGGTATAGGGGCGAGGGACGAGAACATTATTCTTCCACTATATAAGGCACTTGTCAGGCCTCACATGGAATACTGTGTACAGTTCTGGACACCGGTGCTCAGGGAAGATTTTGCAGTGCTTGAGGGGGTTCAAAGAAAGGCAACTAATTTACTAAATGGAATGCAGGGACTGGAATATCCACAGAGGCTATCAAAATTGGGATTATTCACCCTGAAAAAAGACGGTTAAGGGGCGACCAAATAACTAAGTATAAATGCATTAGGGGACAATACATGGATCTCTCCCATGATCTGTTTATACTCAGGACTGTGACGGGAACAAGAGGGCATCCGCTACGTCTAGAGGAATGAAGGTTTCATCACCAACATAGAAGGGGGTTCTTTACTGTAAGAGTAGTGAGACTGGAACTCTCTGCCCAAGGACATGGTGATGGCAAAATCGATAGAGGAGTTTAAGAGGGGGCTGTATATCTCTCTAGAGCACTATGATTTTACAGGATATAGACATTAAATAACCAGCAGGGTTATTGATCCCAGTCTTGGAGTCAGGTAGAAACTTTCAAAACATTGATCTAGAAATTATTCAGCCTGCCATTATGGAGTTGGGAAGGAATTTTTCCCCAAATGGGCTAAATTGGTTTCTGCCTCATTGTTTTTTTGCCTTCCTCTAGATCAACAATGGGGGGTTAAAACAGGCTGAACTAGAAGGACATTGTCTCCCTTCAGCCTAACATACTATGTTACTATGTTCTATATTCACTCAGCCTCAGGTTGTTTCCAGGGAATTTCCAGAATAGAATTAATAAATATGGTACAGAATAGTTCATATATGGCACTGTTCATATATCACTAGGTAGAGCAGAGCTTGCTATAGACAATTCTTCCTATGCCTCCTTTTTAAAATCCACTAATTTAGCATGTACTTAGTGTCCAAACTAGTATTTTATCATGTCGCGAATGGGAGCACTTTTAGATTTTTTTTCAGGGCCACTTTAAGTTTCCAATCTTGCCCTGCTAAACAAGGTTGGCAGGATCTGAAATTGCAGGAATCCTGTCATGCAAACAGCCAAAAGCAGATGTACCGATATTAACACTCATGCACACAGTTAGGTGTACAGTCAACAATGTTCATTTGGACAGTTAGGAACAAGCCTACATGCTCAACAAGAACATATTGTATGCCCAACCACTAGCAAAGACCATGCCCCGAAACACCCCTATCCTATGCTTGGATTCCAATTAATACATAACTCCATCACACCGAAAAATAAATGCAGACAACATAATAAAAAGACCCCAGATTAGACCTCAAAATAAATACAGTATGGTGCAGAATGTTAAGGCAGCAGAATGCAGTCCTAAGCTCTCACTCATGACCTGAAGGTTGCAGGTTCAATCCCTGCTTGGTTCAGGTAGCCGGCTCAAGGTTGACTCAGCCTTCCATCCTTCCGAGGTCAGTAAAATGAGTACCATACAAATTCTAGACCAGATATCTAAATCAAAATAGACCCCAAAACAGACCCCATAATATTCTAAACACAGTCCCAGATCGAACCTCAAAATAAATACAAATTCCAGCAGAAGTACCACAGAATACATACAGATCCCAGAATAAATAAAGACCCAAGACCCATAGGCCATGCCCTCAAACACCTTAAACCTACATTCGAATCCTAAGTAGTACATGACTCCTTCATTACTCTTCAATATGGACAGAGAACCCAGGTTAGGAACACCTTTCAGACCAGACCTCAGAAAAATACAGACCTCATGAGGAAAAAAAACTTGATTTTGCAGGGGAATTGTCAGGTATTTTTAGCTTCAAAAATAAAAATGGCTCAGAAGTGTCTTAAATGATTCAATTTGGCATTAAACCCACTAGAACTTGCTACTTTGTACTTCCTCCAAGCTCTCTACACTGAGGTAGCAAACAGAATGGGAAAATGATGGGTCCCCATGAACTCTCAGACTTCTTTCATTCAGACCCAGGTCATGCTCAAGATGGCGTTGACAGCACTGAGGCATACTATAGATCGCCTCAGTCTGCCAATGCTGTGGAAACCAATTATCGAGAAGAACTAGTCCAGCTACAAGTCCTTCATCAAACTCTCAATCTCACTGTCTTGACTCTGATAAAAGAGGGGACTCAGTCTTTCCATAATCTCCATGTGAAAAAGGGCCTGTATATAAAAAAGGGAATACTTATACTCCTGGGACCCTTGTAACTGGCAGTGATCCCCTAGGCGGATTACAGCAGATTATTGATCCTGAAGCACCACTGACGACCCATATGATCAGAGCCATGCTCCTCTTACTACAAAAGATCTATCTTGGGATTTCAATAATTTTCTTCTACCCGCAAAACAAAATTCACAGATACCCACATCCACTCTAGAAACTGAAGTTAAACAATATAAAATTACATGGTGTTCTAGAAGATCTTTCCTCATGTGTTTTTTTGCCTACCTACAACATATTTTGTATGTTAGTAAGTTGGTATTGATAGTTATTAGGTTAATTGTTTAAAGGACAGTTACAGTTAATTAGGACATATTCCTAAAAGGACAATTCCTTCATATGCCATTTATTCGATGAAGGACTTTATTATAGAACGTTATGCAATAAGTATACAAACTCTCCTGTGGAATGATGTAATCTAATTTACAGTTCTATTTAGTAAAGTTTAGTTCTGCTGAATAAAATATATATTTTCACCTCCACCTGTCACCATCATAAGAGCCATTTGCAACCTATTTTACAGCGACCTATCATCTCCCTTCACCTTTTTTAGCTGTTCTTTAGTTTCCATGAAGGACTCATTTTAGTTTTCTCCCTATGCCGATTTTAGCCTGAAGAAGAACCCGAGAGGTTTGCAAGCTTGCTATAACATCATGTATTTTTGTTAGCCATTAAAAGGTATTATATCTACAAGACTATGTGGTTTCTCTTGCTGGGAACAATCTCATTATACTCTACAGGCTAACATGGTACCAAACCTTTGTTTTCATAATATCTATAGCCACACTTATTGTTAGGGTCTTGAATAATCCTTACAACTGCAGAATGATATGTTTATATTAGAGTCTTCTTCTAATTCTAGACATATATCTCCCTCATCTCCATATTATTTCAATCTGAAATATTTGATACCTGAAGATGTTGTCATAGTTCTGTGAAGGACCATACCTTTCAAGAATTGATAGAGTTTTCTTTGATAAAATAGGTTTACAAGATGTATGAACAGCCAAGATTGGAAGAAAAAGCACTACAGTAGATCATTACCCAACATCTCTGTGGAGGCTTAATGAATCTATCACGTTCTACCTTGAATAGTCTTATAACCTAGAACCTGAATAACTCAGCTTTTTCTGATCAATTCTGAGTCTATTTCTGACCACCTCACTCTCTGGAATGTTCATAAGGCAATTATGCAGGGCCTTTTTTTAAATTATGCTCAATAGCTGAAAAACAGAGAGAATGTGATATTACTGGTATCACCTCCTGCATACAAATTTTAGAATCTCAAAATAAATGTGATCCTGAAGAGTCATAATGTCTGGAGCTTACAACACCAAACGTTGCAGACTATTGTAGCTCAAAGGTGTGAGGCAGCTTCTAAGCACCTCAGAATTGACTTTTATGTTTATGATAATAGGCCAGTGGCTTTTTATAGCGAAATAACAGAAAAAAACTGTAGAATTTGCTGTCTCATTGACAAACATGTCAATGAGACAGCAAATCCACAACATATAGCCAAACAAATTGCAGACTACTATGCTTCTGTTAACACCAGAAGTATACCTATAAGCACAAGGCTCACACATAACCAATCAAAATAGCATATACCTACTGTTATAGTAATAATATATGTATTCTATTGTATATATCTTTTCATATGTTTTTCACATCAGCCTATGCAAACACACATATATAAATATTGGTATATCTTACTTCTTGGTAAATAACAGCATCTAAATGGTTAACTTGTTCAGTATTGTACGCTGGTATGAACAAGATGCTTCTCATACCTTCCACACTTTATTTGCAGAGGAAACAATGTCTAAGAGCGCTCTGGAGCCCCCACTGCTGATAAGAGAAGCTACTCATCTCTCCACTTTCACATTTTTAGGATAATGAACACAGTATAAGTTTGATTTCTTCTTGCCTCTTGGAAATCACGTGTTTTAGTAGTAACACACACCTCAAGGTGTTAACATATGTTAATCATTAGAAACTAAGCCTATCATGAGTTCTTATGACTTTAAGGGCATGTATCTCTATTGCTACATCATTTGGAGCATATATGTACGATGATGCTATTAATAAATTAGAGGCATTTTGCCTTTGATACAGTTGTGTGTCCTTGGCTATATTGGTGTACACGCACTCCTCAATTACCAATTTGTAACAGGCAGTGAAGTCAGAGGGACCAGAGTTTTCCCATAACACTAGTGAATGAACTACAACACCTGCAAAATTACTGTAATATAAAACACAGTTATATGAATAAATAATTCTTGATATTTACTGAAATAATCTATAAAAAGCATATTTTAGGATGAACGATGATCGTTCAGTGAGGGCTCCTTCACATGTGTTGTTATGCATGCCTCAGCACAACATGTTCGCGCTATGTAGGATGCTTTTTTGCGTGCATATTAACGTATTTTACTGTACTATTTGCACACGCAGGGCATGTTTATTTGCACGTGGCAGACAAACATGGGTCTTATAGTCCTGCTGTGTGTTGTGACGTGTACTGACCAGGGACAGGATATGGATCCCCCACACACAGCAGGGCTATAAGATCCCAGGGACATTCACATGTTCCGCGTCTGATGTTGTGTACCTCATCCTGGGCAGTAAATGTCCAGTTGGGGGCCTTTATGTTGGGGAAACAGGGCAAAAACTGAAAGCCAGGATGAGATCTTATTGCCATACAATCAAACAGAGAAATACAGAATTACCTGTGGCTAAGCACTTTTCTGGTCATGGACATGACATAGGAGATGTGAGAGTTTTGATACTGAAGGGTGGTTTCAAGTCACCAAGCCATAGAAGAGTTTGGGAATATAAATTTATAACAACTTTTGACACGTTCAATGGAGGACTAAATTATTCCCAATGATTTATGTGTGAATGGCAGGTATAATACATCTATAACACAGATAAGACTGCTAGCCTGGTGATCCCCCCAACAGTAATTCAGGGACTATAAAACTTTCACTCGCATATCAGGGTCTAGTTAAAGATGTTTGTGTTTCTGTTTCAGTACTCCTGGACTGGTGACCCCCAAAACAGTAATTTAGGGACCATAAAACTTTCCCTTATTAGTGTCTAGTTAAAAATGTTTCTAATTGCAGTATTCCTTTAAATGCAAAACAATCACATCCATGTCTGTGCCTTCTCATAAGTATGTGTGTCATAAATGTGTATAAATATGCATGCCTCTTCGGATCTATTTCATTTTAGCCTGAAGAAGAACCCAAGCGGTTTGCAAGCTCGCTATAACATCATGTATTTTAGTTAGCCATTAAAAGGTATCATATCTACAAGACCACGTGGTTTCTCTTGCTGGGAACAATCAAAGCCTACTCTAAATTCGCTAGTCCTCTGGCGAGGAAACCATTAGCAATTTTATACAACATTCACAATGGCACTCAATTCTGTACATAGATTTGACAAATAAACTCTGGCAGCATAGCCTTTGATGTAACTGCTACATTAGGCCAAGTAGATTGTCGGAGGGTTGGCTAATTTTACTCTGGTGGACCAGGTGTGCATCTCATTTCACATTATTCTTTGGCCTCAAAAAATGGTATCAAAGCCGAAACTTCTGTGTCCATAATGCTGGAACTCATGAAGATTACTGGTGAGGTCCACCATTCTTCCAATAAATCATACTCTGGCTCAGCCGGGGGGTTCAGACTGGGGCATTGTCTCTTGGGGACATGTATCCTCCTTGAACTGACAAGGTTTCAGCATATTCTAACATAGGATTTGAGGAAGTGTGCTAGGATTATCTGACTGTACTTTATACACAAGTCAATAAGGAAAGACATGTTTCAATTCTCTGTAAGGCTCTACTTCCCATCTCTCGCTCAATTTTCCTTTTGGACATTTCTCTCAGATCAGTTCGCGATCTCCAGTTTGTAGTGGGATTTCTTACATTACAGTTCTAGCTACATGCATCTTCTCTTGAAGCTGATGTCCTGTGAGCAATAATATTATTTGCAACACGATGCCGATTCTATTGCACCCAATACCTAACATTTCTTACATTTACATCCTCAGGTTGCTCAAGATTCTTTAGCTCAACAATTCCTCTTCCAGCTCACCCAAAGAGAAGCATGTATGGGGTATAACCCATGATATTGTAGACTCTGTTGTACACCCACATGAGGTCAGGCAGGTATTCAGGCTATCTCATCTTTTTATCATCCTCCAAGGTCTGACGCATTTGTAGCAGCATCCTATTAAAGCATTCACATACTCTATTCCCCTGTGGATGGTAAGGGGTGGTCTGAGATCTTTAAATACCATGCAATTTTTGCAGTTCTTCCATGACCTTCCCATGAAAATAGACCCCTTAATCTGAGTGGATGCATTTTGGGCACCCATATACCCTGTTGAAGTCTTGAAAGATTGCATGGGCAGCAGGTTCAGCTGTTTGGTCTCAGGTGGGAGTAACTACTGCAAATCTCGAGAAATGGTCTGTCATGACCAGGCAGTACTGATAACCATTTAAGTTGGAAGTAAATCATTAAAGGGTGCCTTTCATCTAGATGATTTGCAGAGGGGCACACTGCTCTGGACTATTAGTCACCTCGCACATCTGACAAGTGTGGTAGATTTTGTCAACAGGTTGCACATCTTTAGTTTGATTTTTAGG
This sequence comes from Eleutherodactylus coqui, assembly GCF_035609145.1. NCBI lineage: Eukaryota > Metazoa > Chordata > Amphibia > Anura > Eleutherodactylidae > Eleutherodactylus > Eleutherodactylus coqui. The sequence continues at coordinate 208,553,236 of NC_089841.1, read as the reverse complement.
CTGTGGGCCTGCAGACATTCCAGCACTTGTCCTAATCTCTTCAGGTACTCTTTGAAGGTGGCAGCATACATGATAATGTTGTTCAAGTAAATAAGAGAGTACTTAAAATTCACGTTTGACAAACATTTCTCTATTAGCTACTGAAAGGTCCGGGATACATTAGTTAACCCTAATGGCATACATAAGGCCCTATAGGTAAGATGAACATAGTTTTGGGCTTGTCCTTCTTTGCAACAGGCACCTGCCAATACTCGCTGGTGTGATCAAGGTTCAAAAAATACTTGGACTTGACCAAATTACATTCACTTCTTTTTAGTTTCCATCAGAATTCCGCACGTGTATTTTGCCCATTGACAGGGCAAATTCGGCATGCGGATTTGTACCAAAAACCGTGCCAAAAAGACGTGGATTTAGACTCAGTTTTTAAAGGTAGAATTAACGGGAAAATTACGCAGTGAATTCTGCCATGTAAACATATGTTAATGTTGCAGATTGGCTCCAGTGACAGGGTAGCTATCTCTACATCACAGTCATCATAACACCCAAAAATTGTTTACTGATGAGTCTGTGATTTTCAGTCATGAATAGAGATGAGCGAACACCAAAATGTTCGGGTGTTCGTTATTCGGAACGAACTTCCCGCGATGCTCGAGGGTTCGTTTCGAACAACGAACCCCATTGAAGTCAATGGGCGACCAGAGCATTTTTGTATTTCGCCGATGCTCGCTAAGGTTTTCATGTGTGAAAATCTGGGCAATTCAAGAAAGTGATGGGAATGACACAGAAACGGACAGGGCAGGCGAGGGGCTACATGTTGGGCTGCATCTCAAGTTCACAGGTCCCACTATTAAGCCACAATACCGGCAAGAGTGGGCCCCCCCCCCCTCCCAACAACTTTTACTTCTGAAAAGCCCTCATTAGCATGGCATACCTTTGCTAAGCACCACACTACCTCCAACAAAGCACAATCACTGCCTGAATGACACTCCACTGACACTTCTCCTGGGTTACATGCTGCCCAACCGCACCCCCTCCCCCCCACAGCGCACACCAAAGTGTCCCTGGGCAGCCTTCAGCTGCCCTCATGCCACACCACGCTCATGTCTATTTAGAATTGCGTCTGCCATGACGAGGGACCGCAGGCACACACTGCAGAGGTTGGCACGGCTAGGCAGCGACCCTCTTTAAAAGTGGCGGAGCGATAGCCCACAATGCTGTACAGAAGCAATGAGAAATAGAATCCTGTGCCACCGCCATCAGGAGCTGCACACGTGGGCATAGCAATGGGGAACCTATGTGCCACACACTATTCATTCTGTCAAGGTGTCTGCATGCCCCAGTCAGACCGGGCTTTTTAATTCATAGACACAGGCAGGTACAACTCCCTATTGTGAAGTCCCTGTCGACCCACAGCATGGGTGGCTCCCTGGAACCCACCGGCGGTACACAGAAATATCCCATTGCATTGCCCAACACAGCTGAGGTAGTAATGTCGTGCGTAATACAGGTGGGCTTCGGCCCACACTGCATGCCCCAGTCAGACTGGGGTTCTTTAGAAGTGGACACATGTATTAAAAACTCCGTGTGCACCTACAGCATGGGTGGCTCCCTGGAACCCACCGGCGGTACATAAAAATATCCCATTGCATTGCCCAACACAGCTGAGGTAACGTCAGCTGTAATGCAGGTGGGCTAAAAATTAATTTGATTACACTGTAGGCGAGGGCCCACAAAAATTGCTGTATCAACAGTACTAATGTACATCCCAAAAATTGGCCATGGCCAGCCAAGAGGGCAGGTGAAACCCATTAACCGCTTTGGTTAATGTGGCTTAAGTGGTAACTAGGCCTGGAGGCAGCCCAGTGTAACGAAAAATTGGTTCAAGTTAAAGTTCCAACGCTTTTAAGCGCATTGAAACTTATAAAAATTGTTCAGAAAAATTATTTGAGTGAGCCTTGTGGCCCTAAGAAAAATTGCCCGTTCAGCGTGATTACGTGAGGTTTCAGGAGGAGGAGCAGGAGGAGGAGGAGGAATATTAGACATAGATTGATGAAGCAGAAATGTCCCCGTTTTGGATGGTGAGAGAGAACGTAGCTTCCATCCGCGGGTGCAGCCTACGTATTGCTTACGTATCGCTGCTGTCCGCTGGTGGAGAACAGAAGTCTGGCGAAATCCAGCCTTTGTTCATCTTGATGAGTGTTAGCCTGTCGGCACTGTCGGTTGACAAGCGGCTACGCTTATCTGTGATGATTCCCCCAGCCGCACTAAACACCCTCTCCGACAAGACGCTAGCCGCAGGACAAGCAAGCACCTCCAGGGCATACAGCGCTAGTTCAGGCCACGTGTCCAGCTTCGACACCCAGTAGTTGTAGGGGGCAGAGGCGTCACCAAGGATGGTCGTGCGATCCGCTACGTACTCCCTCACCATCCTTTTACAGTGCTCCCGCCGACTCAGCCGTGACTGGAGAGCGGTGACACAGTCTTGGTGGGGAGCCATAAAGCTGGCCAGGCCCTTAAAGACTGTTGCACTGCCTGGGATGTACATGCTGCTCGATCTACGCACATCCCCTGCTACCTTGCCCTCGGTACTGCGCCTTCTGCCACTAGCGCTGTCGGCTGGGAATTTTACCATCAGCTTGTCCGCAAGGGTCCTGTGGTATAGCAACACTCTCGAACCCCTTTCCTCTTCGGGAATCAGAGTGGGCAGGTTCTCCTTATACCGTGGATCGAGCAGTGTGTACACCCAGTAATCCGTCGTGGCCAGAATGCGTGCAACGCGAGGGTCACGAGAAAGGCATCCTAACATGAAGTCAGCCATGTGTGCCAGGGTACCTGTACGCAACACATGGCTGTCGTCACTAGGAAGATCACTTTCAGGATCCTCCTCCTCCTCCTCCTCCTCCTCCTCAGGCCATACACGCTGAAAGGATGACAGGCAATCAGCCGGTGTACCGTCAGCAGCGGCCCAAGCTGTCTCTTCCCCCTCCTCCTCATCCTCCTCATGCTCCTCCTCCTCCTGTACGCGCTGAGAAATAGACAGGAGGGTGCCCTGACTATCCAGCGGCATACTGTCTTCCCCCGCCCCCGTTTCCGAGCGCAAAGCAGCTGCCTTTATGGTTTGCAGGGAATTTCTCAAGATGCATAGCAGAGGAATGGTGACGCTAATGATTGTAGCATCGCCGCTCACCACCTGGGTAGACTCCTCAAAATTACCAAGGACATGGCAGATGTCTGCCAACCAGGCCCACTCTTCTGAAAGGAATTGAGGAGGCTGACTCCCACTGCGCCGCCCATGTTGGAGTTGGTATTCGACTATAGCTCTACGTTGTTCATAGAGCCTGGCCAACATGTGGAGCGTAGAGTTCCACCGTGTGGGCACGTCGCACAGCAGTCGGTGCACTGGCAGCTTAAAGTGATGTTGCAGGGTGCGCAGGGTGGCAGCGTCCGTGTGGGACTTGCGAAAATGTGCACAGAGCCGGCGCGCCTTTACGAGCAGGTCTGACAAGCGTGGGTAGCTTTTCAGAAACCGCTGAACCACCAAATTAAAGACGTGGGCCAGGCATGGCACGTGCGTGAGGCTGCCGAGCTGCAGAGCCGCCACCAGGTTACGGCCGTTGTCACACACGACCATGCCCGGTTGGAGGCTCAGCGGCGCAAGCCAGCGGTCGGTCTGCTCTGTCAGACCCTGCAGCAGTTCGTGGGCCGTGTGCCTCTTATCGCCTAAGCTGAGTAGTTTCAGCACGGCCTGCTGACGCTTGCCCACCGCTGTGCTGCCACACCGCGCGACACCGACTGCTGGCGACATGCTGCTGCTAACACATCTTGATTGCGAGACAGAGGAGGAGGAGGAGGAGGAGGAGGGTGCTTTAGTGGAGGAAGCATACACCTCCACAGATACCACCACCGAGCTGGGGCCCGCAATTCTGGGGGTGGGTAGGACGTGAGCGGTCCCAGGCTCTGACTCTGTCCCAGCCTCCACTAAATTCACCCAATGTGCCGTCAGGGAGATGTAGTGGCCCTGCCCGCCTGTGCTTGTCCACGTGTCCGTAGTTAAGTGGACAGTGGCAGTAACCGCGTTGGTGAGGGCGCGTACAATGTTGCGGGAGACGTGGTCGTGCAGGGCTGGGACGGCACATCGGGAAAAGTAGTGGCGACTGGGAACTGAGTAGCGCGGGGCTGCCGCCTCCATGATACTTTTGAAGGACTCCGTTTCCACAACCCTATACGGCAGCATCTCAAGGCTGATGAATTTTGCTATGCGGACGGTTAACGTTTGAGCGTGCGGGTGCGTGGCGGCGTACTTGCGCTTGCGCTCCAACAGTTGCGCAAGCGACGGCTGGACGGTGCGCTGAACTACACTGCTGGATGGGGCCGAGGACAGCGGAGGTGAGGGTGTGGGTGCAGGCCAGGAGACGGTAGTGCCTGTGTCCTGAGAGGGGGGTTGCATCTCAGTGGCAGGTTGGGGCACAGGGGGAGAGGCAGGGGTGCAAACCGGAGGCGCTGAACGGCCTTCGTCCCACCTTGCGGGGTGCTTGGCCATCATATGTCTGCGCATGGTGGTGGTGGTGAGGCTGTTGGTGTTGGCTCCCCGGCTGAGCTTTGCGCGACAAAGGTTGCACACCACTGTTCGTCGGTCGTCAGGCGTCTCTGTGAAAAACTGCCAGACCTTAGAGCACCTCGGCCTCTGCAGGGTGGCATGGCGCGAGGGGGCGCTTTGGGAAACACTTGGTGGATTATTCGGTCTGGCCCTGCCTCTACCCCTGGCCACCGCACTGCCTCTTGCAACCTGCCCTGCTGATGCCCTTGACTCCCCCTCTGAAGACCTGTCCTCCTGAGTAAGCGTTGCACACCAGGTGGGGTCAGTCACCTCATCGTCCTGCTGCTCTTCCTCCGAATCCTCTGTGCGCTGCTCCCTCGGACTTACTGCCCTTACTACTACCTCACTGCAAGACAACTGTGTCTGATCGTCATCGTCCTCCTCACCCACAGAAAGTTGTTGAGACAGTTGGCGGAAGTCCCCAGCCTCTTCCCCCGGACCCCGGGAACTTTCGAATGGTTGGGCATCAGTGACGATAAACTCCTCTGGTGGGAGAGGAACCGCTGCTGCCCAATCTAAGCAGGGGCCCGAGAACAGTTCCTGGGAGTGCTCCCGCTCCTGAGCAGGTGTTATTGTAGTGGAGTGAGGAGGCTGGGAGGAAGGAGGAGCAGCAGACAGAGGATTCGGATTGGCAGCAGTGGACGGTGCAGAACTGCGGGTAGACGATAGGTTGCTCGAAGCACTTTCTGCCATCCAGGACAGGACCTGCTCACACTGCTCATTTTCTAATAACCGTCTCCCGCGTGGACCCATTAATTGGGCGATGAATGTGGGGACGCCAGAAACGTGCCTCTCTCCTAATCGCGCAGCAGTCGGCTGCGACACACCTGGATCAGGAGCTTGGCCTGTGCCCACACCCTGACTTGGCCCTCCGCGTCCTCGGCCGCGTCCACGTCCTCTAGGCCTACCCCTACCCCTCAGCATGCTGTATTACCAGTGATTTGATTTCACAGGCAGGAAATAAATTGGCGCAAGACTGCAGGCCAAATATAATTTTTTCCCTTTTTTGAAAACGAAAGGCCCCACTGCCTCTAGTGAATGAATAATCTAAGTTTAATAACTGTGCTGTTTTCCTGCTAATGTGTCACAGAACGTGAGGGTAGCAGAGTTATTAACTGTGGCAGAGCAGGTATTTTTTTTCCCAATTAAGGAAAGCAAATGGCGAAGCCAGGAGTAAAACGTAGCTGGGTGCGTATGATTTTTAAAGGTGTCACACGCAGCCGACACGTGTCCACCGCCCTTAGGACGGACAGAGGCCGGACAAATAGAATTATTTTCCGTTTTTTGGCACCAAAAGGCAGCACTGCGTATATTCTATGAACATGAGAAGTTTAATAACTGTGCTGTGTCCCTGCTAATGTGTCACAGAACGTGAGGGTAGCAGAGTTATTAACTGTGGCAGAGCAGGTATTTTTTTTCCCAATTAAGGAAAGCAAATGGCGAAGCCAGGAGTAAAACGTAGCTGGGTGCGTATGATTTTTAAAGGTGTCACACGCAGCCGACACGTGTCCACCGCCCTTAGGACGGACAGAGGCCGGACAAATAGAATTATTTTCACTTGTTTTACAAGCAAAAGGCAGCACTGCGTATATTCTATGAATAATAACTGTGTTGTCGCCCTGCCTATACAATTCTTTCCCTGCAGTATCAATGGAGGGTGCAATGCTCTGCAGAAGCGATTTTGAGAAGCAAAAAAAAATGCAGCACAGCTAACAGCAGCCTGGACAGTACTGCACACGGATAAATATGGCCCTAGAAAGGACCGTTGAGGTTCTTGAAGGCTACACTCACTCCTAACACTCTCCCTGCCTATGCAGCACTTCTGTCCCTAATGCCAGGTGCAACGGTCTGCAGAGGCGATTTTGAGAAAAAAAAAATTGCCACTGCTAACAGCAGCCAACACACAGCTATCAGTGGCCCTAATAAGGACCTTTGGGGGGTCTTGAAGCCTACACTAACTACCAATTCTTTCCCTACAGCAGCTCCGGTACAAACAGCACTGTCCCTCATCTAAATCACACGGCATCTGAGGCGAACCGCGGGAGGGGCCGACTTTTATGTTCGGGCGACACCTGATCTTCCCAGCCACTCACAGCAGGGGGGTGGTATAGGGCTTGAACGTCACAGGGGGAAGTTGTAATGCCTTCCCTGTCTTTCAATTGGCCAGAAAAGCGCGCTAACGTCTCAGGGAAGGAAGTGAAAATAACCAGAACACCGCATGGTGTTCGTTACGAATAACGAACATCCCGAACACCCTAATATTCGCACGAATATCAAGCTCGGAAGAACACGTTCGCTCATCTCTAGTCATGAATGACAACTATTTGTTAGTTTGAAATAAGATGTATTGATGGCTCTATGTCTAAGCTAAGTATAAATTAAGTAATGACTAAGTAATGAAAAATCAATTTATTTTGGATGTAGTTATATGGGATATGATCTTTCGGAAATATTTGACTCTTTTGTGCTGGAAAGGAAAGCAATCGTTTCTAAATATCTATCCACACATCTGAAATCTTTCCCTAACATTATAGATCCCAATCGGTATAATTTATATCAAATAATAAAATAAGGAAATAGTTAATGGATATTCAACATTAGCAAAAAATAAAGTGAAAAAAGTAGTTTAAAATCAGTCATTAAGTTCCACAGCAACTACTTATACGGTACTTTCCAAGTAATAATTGCTATGAGTAAAGCCCACAGATCTTTGAAAACATTACCCCGTTCATTTTAATTAGCACCCTAGGGATTAAAGACTTCAGCATATGTCCCATAGAAGTCTCTTCCAACCAATAGCAAAGTTTGTTAAATAATTTTACATCAGCTCACCTGTCAAAGCACATCAGTGTCACTTCCCGCTTTTCTGCTTAAGGAATAATGTACCTATCTGTTCATCTTTAAAATGTTCCTTGCATATTTCATCACTGTTAGACTTCTCCAAAATAAAAAATTATGTATCTGTTTTTTTTTAAATATTTTGTTTGTAGAATCATGGAAATACGTGTGAATATATAAATGAATATTGATGAGTGCTAAACATATCTTATTTTTTCTGTTTGCCTTAAAGCTAAGCAAAGAAGCACATGGCAAAAGACGTAAGTATGATGGAATTTAATTATTTTACATTTCGCACAAGGGAATAAATGTGTGTGAAAATTTGCTTTGGTTGGATAAATTAGAGGTAGAAAATATATCCACGAGACATCAACATAAACTGACTTCATGAGCTATTTATGTTGGCTGTGTTGCAAAGTTAGGGTGGCTTCACACGAGCGTGGGTGTACATAGGCGCGCACCCCTGTACGCGCAAAAATACGCGTGTATGAAGGTCCGTGCATTGCCTTCAATGGAGCCGCATTGCTGCCAGCGGCTCATTGAAGGCAATGGTCTGCCGGCACCCCTGAAGTGATTTTTCAGGGAAGAGCTTTGAGTATAAGCTCTTCCCTGAAAAACATCCCTTTTAGGCCTTAGTCAGACGGGCGTTTTTTCGCGCAATTTACGGATCGCATGACGGATGCGCATCCGCAAATCGCGTGACCGGTGCCCGAAAATCGCCCGAAAATCTGCTCCTAGCCGCGTTTCATTAGAAACGGGCCGGAGCTGTCCAGCGCATTGCATTCAATGGAGCGGCAATACAGCCAGCTCCATTGAAAGCAATGCGCTGCGGGCGAGTGTGGGATGAATTGTCGGGAAGGGCTTAAATATATAAGCCCTTCCCTGCAATTCATCCAGAAAAGTGTTAAAATAAAGAATATATATATACTTACCTGCTCCCGGCAGCCGGAGTTCCGTGCGGCCGGCCTGCAGTGGGTGTGAGTCAGACCTGCCCCCTGATTGGCTCAGCGCTGAGCCAATCAGGGGACAGGTCTGACTCACACCCCCTTCACACCCACTGCAGTACAGCCGCACGGAACTCCGGCTGCCGGGAGCAGGTGAGTATGTATATATTTTTTATTTTAACACTTTTCTGGATGAATTGCAGGGAAGGGCTTATATATTTAAGCCCTTCCCGACAATTCATCCTGCGCTCGCCGGCACCCCATTGCTTTCAATGGAGGCGGCTGTATTGCCGGCTCCATTGAATTCAATGGGCAAACATCGTTCTTCTCTGCCACAGCTGTTACAGCTGTGGCAGAGAAGAATGATTTGTCTTCTATATGTTCTCAATGGAGTCGGCGCTGCTGCCGCCGGCCCCATTGAGCGCATATAGAGAAGAGAACAGGAATCGCAGATCGCAGATAGGTGCGATCTGCGATTTCTGTTCTATAATTTATCGGACGAGCGCATAAAAAGCGCTCATGTGTCCGATACCATTGCAAAGCAATGGTTTTATAAAATCGCCGGACGCATGCGCATACGCAAATAAAAAAATGCCCGTCTGACTAAGGCCTTAGTGTAAAAAACAATTTGGAAAAATAAAAAATATATATACTCACCTCTCTCTGCCACTGCCGTGTAAATATTCCCGACGGGAGTCCCCTTGTCATTGAACACTGTGACAGCACTGTCACAGTGATCATTGCCTAGGGGACTCCCTGCAAGAAGTAAAAAATCCCCTGCCACAGCTGTCACAGCTGTGACAGCTGTGGCAGAGAATCGCAATGTTCTCCCATTGCTTTCAATAGGACCTGCACTTCTGCAGTCCCATTGAAAGCAATGGACTGCTGCAAGCCCTGCAGGGATTTTCGGGGAAGGGCTTTAAATATAAGCCCTTCTCTGAAAATCATCCCTAGAATGTGTTAAAAATAAAAAATATATATACTCACCTCTCCTCAGGTGCCAGGGATCAGGCACGTCCAGCCTGTCTTCTCCCTGCACTGCTCTGAAGCTCTTTGAACATTGCGATCCTTTGCCACAGCTGTCACAGCTGTTGTAGGCAATTCTTTATTCCCCGCAGGGATGAAGAATTCCTTTGCTGTATCTGTCACAAATGTGGCAGGTGCAGCAGGCAATTCTTTTTCCTTGTGGAGATAAAGGAAACATCTGCCACATGTGGCAGACATGTTCTTCATCCCCACGGGGACACGGCAGCGGCGGACAGGTAAGTTTTTTTCTTTTTTACACTAAAATTCTTGTTTTTCAGGGAAGAGCTTATATTTAAAGCTCTTCCCTGAAAAACAATTACAGGGTTCCGGCAGACCATTGTTTGCAATGCAGCCGCTGGTAGCAGCCACGGCTCTATTGAAGACAATTCGTGCATTCCCTATGGTGCACGCATGTCCTATCTTTGCAGGCACCCGCCTGTAAAGCATGGACATGTGCACACACCATAGGGAATTCATTAGTTCTAATAGAAGCATGTTTTTGTGTGCGCATATGCATGCACAAAAACACGCTCGTGTGAAGCCACCCTAAGGGCTCACTCACACAGGCGGATGTCACCCGCATATTGCTTGCATATTTGTTACTTGTGTAATACTGTATATACTCGAGTATTAGCTGACCTGAGTATAAGCCGAGTCGATAAGTTTTACCACAAAAAAACTGGTAAAACTTATTGACTTGAGTATAAGCCTAGCTATACTCGAGTATATACTAGGTAAAAAAAACCCGCAATACTCACCTTCCGGCCAGTGTCTGTGTCCCCGGCACGATGGTCTCCCCGGACGTGTGGCAAGCTGCTTGAGAATTCTCCCTGCTGTCATCTCCCTGCTCGGCTTTGAATTCCCCCACCATCAGCGCTGTGTAAGTAAGCGCTGTGATTGGATCAAGCGCCAGCCAATCACAGTTGGCGCTCGGTAAACCAATCACAGCCATTTAGTGGTGTCATTCACTTAATGGCTGTGAATAATCAAGCATCGGCTGTGATTGGCTGGCGCTCGATCCATTCACAGCGCTTACTTACACAGTGCTGACGGCGGTGTAATTCAAAGCCGAGTAGGGAGATGACAGCATGGAGAATTCTCAATCAGCTCGCCGCGTTTCCGGGAAGACTATCGCGCTGGAGACACAGACGCTGGCTGGGAGGTGAGTATTGCGGTTTCTTTTGTTTGTTTGTTTTTACCTCACTCGAGTATAAGCCGAGGGGGGCTTTTTCAGCATAAAAAAATGTGCTGAAAAACTCAGGTTATACTCGAGTATATACGGTATGTCCCGATTTAGGCTATAGGGATTTAACATACACAGCAAATATGCATGAACATATGCATTTACTGTGTACTGCGTATTTTACGCCCATGTAAGTGAGCCCTAAAACCTTAATGTTTAAAATGGGCACAGACTGCACTCGCATTGCTCCCTCTGGGTGGTATGTATCTAGAGCTGCACAAATAGGGGTTGGATATTGTCAAATGTATTCTCAAAAGTAGCCCCATCAAAAAAAGATTTAAACCAAATGTCTTACTTTAAAGATATAGCCCCTGCTATGTAGTGGTGCTGTGTGCTTTCCATGGATAGTGTTGAGTGAACTTTTAAAAAGTTTGGTTAAGAGAAGGAAGAGTGTAGAAGAGGAGGTTGTTTTCCTGTGGGTGATTGGTTAGCACTAGAGATGAGCAAACGTACTCGTGTAGGGCTATTTCGCAATCGAGCATCGCTTTTTTCGAGTAACTGCCTACTCGGGTGAAAAGTTTCAGGGGGGCGCCGGGGGGCTGTGGGCGGCATGGTGGAGCGGGGGGGGGGGGGTAGCAGTGGGGAACAGGGGGGAGCTCTCTCTCTCCCTCCCCCACTCCCCTCTGAAACCCCCCGCTCACCTCCGGCGCCCCCCGAATCTTTTCACCCAAGTAGGCAGTTACTCGAAAAAAGCAATGCTCGATTGCGAAATAGCCCTAAACGAGTACATACGCTCATCTCTAGTTAGCACTATTTGCTTGCGACGCAAGTTCCTGCACTAACATTCCAAAAAATCACATATCAACTCAAATATCACAGAAGATGGCTATACTGCCATACTGTGACAGGGCAGGTATAGGCACCACATCCCTCAGCATGCACGGACTATCCAATACCTTGTATTTATTCTTATTTTTGCAGCATGCAATCTGGCTTTAAATGCTGCGGAGTTGGGGGGGGGGGGGGGGGGGTCAGAGCTAGTGTAGTTCCCTTTTGAAGTGCAAGGCAACTTCCCAGGCTGAATCATATGTGGTCTCATTAATAGGTTGTAAGTCTGCATGGTGCACTACATGTATCAGTGGGACTGGGACCCTTTATATGCCTTATCTATGTGCAAGTAAAATAGTAAGCAGCCACTTCCACCCAATATGAGGTAGGTGTGTGAGTACTTATTCATCAGTATATTGCACCTGTTCAATGCACTTCTAGATACCGTGTTTCCCCAAAGGTAAGACCTACACCTAAAATAAGCTCTACCCTGATTTTTGTTTGTGGGCGGGCTTAAAATATAAGCCCTACCCTGAAAATAAGACTTAGCTACATTACATGAAAAAAAGCAATACTTTCCTAGCAGGCACTGTCTGGTTCCTTCTCGCTGCTCTCCGGTGTTCCAGCAGGTTTACTTGTAGTTCTCAGCACCAACAGAACATCGCTTACTGGTAACGGGGATTGTAAACCCCGCCTCCAGCAAGTAATTGCTCTGATTTGTTCTCAAGCACTGTGGCTCAGCTAATCACTGCAGCGCTCGATGAACCAATCCCAGCTATTCATTGAGTGGCTGTGATTGGATTATCGAAAGCTGGCTCTGATTGGCTGAGCGCGGCGCTCGAGAACCAATCAAAGCAATTACTGCTGGAGGCAGGGTTTACAAACCCCATTACCAGCAAGAGATGTTCTGTCGGCGCTGAGAACTGTGAGCAAGCCTGCTGGAATGCCGGAGAGCAGTGGGAGGGACCCAGTTGCTAGATAAGTACAACACATCCCATCTTTTGGGGCAAAAACTAATATAACACAGGGTCTTATTTTCGTGGAAACACGGTAGCAACTTGTGCATTTGCATGTGAGGAATGGGGTGTCTATAGTTGCCCTTATGCTTTGTATCAGTAAGTATGGCTGCCTTCTGTGATTCTTGTAATATAAGCATTGTAACTACAAATAAGGATGCTGTTTAATCTTACTACGCTCAATGGAACTTAAATAAGACCTTCTAAGTGCATCATTTACCTGAGAGTGCGATCCCATGATATCTATTCAGCAGTTCCCTAATAGGTTTGAATTTCTGGTCAGAAAAATAAAGAATGACTGTCTCTTTAACTAATAACATGTCATGTCTTTAATCATGCTGATTTTGAATTATTCAGTCACCGTGGAAGTTGCTAGTTGAGAATCTATAGCTCTGGATCTCGCTGGGGGAAGTTTATTATTAGTGAGTCTGACAGCAGAGAGCCCTGGCAGGTTAATTGCTGCAGCAAGACTAGCTGGGAGTTTGCTGTTGATATATGGTGACTAAAGGGAGAGAAAGAGATTGACTATGCCTGTTACAGCACAAATATCTTCATGCGCCTCAGGTTTCTTACAAAGATATGGGAAATAAATGCTTGCTGTTCATTTTCTGTCTACACAATACAAATAGCCCAAGGCTGAACACGGCAGCAACCATAGCAAGAAGACTAAAAAAAAAACAGGCATACTAACAAATTAACATTATTACGAACATCCTCGCCTGAAAGTGCTGAAAATCAATTTCAATACATTTTGCATTTTAATACGTTTATGGAATACATGGCTGGCTGACGTGATTTTGATTATATTTGCTATCCTGTACTGAAGAAAAAAATGTGTGTAATATATTTTAAATATTGAAAATATAATTATAGGTTAAAGGTGGAACTATACATAATAACTTTAATAATATATCACTGTGGCAAATATGTAGGAGTCTACATAATTTGTATACAAAATAAAAAAGGATGAAAAAACAACAAAAAATAATCTTTTAGTTATGAAGGAATTCCATATATTCGCTTATATGTATATTTTCATGTCACTAGTATAGATGAGCGAGTATACTCGCTAAAGGCAATTGCTCAAGCGAGCATTGCTCTTAGCGAGTACCTGCCCGCTCGAGACTGCAGGTTCGGGTGCCGGCAGCGGGCACGTAGCTGCGGGGGAGAGTAGGACGGAACAGAGTGGAGATCTCTCCCTCTCTCCACCCCCCGCCCCGCTCCCTCCTGCTGACAGCCGCTACTCACCGCTCCCCCGCGCCGGCACCCGAACCTGCAGTCTCGAGCGGGGGAGATACTCGCTAAAGGCAATGCTCGCTCGAGCAATGGCCTTTAGCGAGTATACTCGCTCATCTCTAGTCACTAGGATACCATTAAACAGCACCTCTTCATATACTGTACTTTTATTACTGATAGGTGTTTGCTCCCTTGGAGTTGATTTGTAAGAGTGTTGTTTTGGTGACTTCTACTGTACAGACCAGTAATCTGCAGCAGCAGTTACTCTCAGTGGTATATAGAGTACCTTGAAAGCATGCATTTGGGAAATTGGGCTGAAAAAATTAACTTCCCTAATATGTGACGTAACCAAAGTAGGTCAATTTTATTATTCATTGTCATTTTCTCAGTTTCTCTTTAGGATATACCATTAAAATATAATTATTCATTTATAAATCAATACAATTATATAAAAGAACTAAAATAAATCTTGTTATTTGTATAGCGCCAACTTGTTCCTCAGCGCTTTCAAGTCATTTATTTATTACAACCACCAAGCTGGGTACTCATTTTACCGACCTTGGAAGGATGGAAGGCTGAGTCAACCTTGAGTCGGCTACTTGAACCAGGCGCGGGTTGAACTTGCAACCTTCTGGTCATGAGTGAGAGCTTAGGATTGCATTTCTGCATATAGTCCTTGAATTAAATTATGTTGTCATGTCTGAGTCAGGGTTGTTGTCTTGCTGGAAAATAAATCTTCTCTCCCAGTGATAGTTTTCCTGCATATTCTGATATATATTTGATTATGTATTATTCGGCTTATGTCAAACATAGTGGATCTGTTGCAGAATGCCGGCTGCAGCAATCAGGAAGTGGAGCTGGGGTGATGTCATGATGTCACCCCTGGCCCACATGGAGTGCATTACCCTGTGTGAAAAACTCACATGGACTTACAAATGGCAGATATTTGTGCTGCCTTCCTCATGTCACAGGGCCCCCTGGGTATTGTCTTTCGGAAATCCCTCAGTGGGCTCAGTGTATAATGTGCCCGGCTGCACATCCCTGCAACAACATCTCCTGTTGAGTACAGACTGATTGGCCGATAGGGAGGTGTTTCCCCTAGCTAACCAATTTGCCATAATGGAAATGTACTTATTCTAGGCCTACCTCTACATGGACACCGGTTATTGTCCTGTCTGAGATGTTTGGTGAGGCAGCAAACTCCTGTCAGCTAAGTACCTGTGGCTATTTATTCTGTGTGGGGCTTATTTACGTCTACCAAATACTGTGTTATATAAATTGCTACTTCCCTCTACTTTTAATATCTTCCCAATCCTCCATCTAGGGACAGACTTGCGCTGTAGGTTCCTGATGTCGGGCCACCCCTATCTGGGCAATTACACTGCTTTTAAGTAGGGTCTGCCACACCAAGAGATAGTGTTCCCATCCCCATATTTTTTTTTACCATTATTTGCTCTATTTTGTGCACATGGTAAGTTTGCACCTCGTCTAAGAGTTATTTTGAGTCTGTACCCACCCTGTTGTGTGAGTAAAGCAAGAGAATGTATAATGAAAATATTTCAATGTATGTATTTTAAGTGAACCGTTTTGTGTCCTCAGTAACACAATGTTTTTTCTTGGTAACTAGAGATGAGCGAACCTACTCGGCCATGCCCCTTTTTCGCCCGAGCGCCGCGATTTTCGAGTACTTGCGTAATCGGGCGAAAAGATTCGGGGGGCGCCGTGGGTGAGTGGGGAGTTGCAGCGGGGAGTGGGGGGGAGAGGGAGAGAGAGAGGGCTCCCCCCTGTTCCCTGCTGCTACCCCCCGCTCTGCCACGCCTCCCCCCGTCCCCCGGCGCCCCCTGAATCTTTTCACCCGAGTACAGAAGTACTCGAAAATCGCGGTGCTCGATCGAGTAATTACTCGAAACGAGTACGTTCGCTCATCTCTTTTGGTAACGTTAACATTCAGACAACTTTTGTTCAACTAGACCAAAAAAAATTTTGGCAGTTGCTCCTAAAATATTTTTTTCTCTACGATGTATTAGTATTAACAGTTTGAAAAGATCTGACTGGAATTTTTAAATTTTTGGATATTTTTTATATCCTCTTGCTGATTGAGGGCTCAGTCAGACAAGCGTTGCTTTTTGCGCACCTATGTGTGCAAAAAAACGCTCCACACATTAGCAAAATGCATGTGTCCATGGCTCCGTACCCATTGCTTTCAACGGGGCCAGCCCTATTAAAAGCAATAGGATGCAGGCAACCCTCACAGTGATTTTCGGCGAAGGGCTTTGAATATAATCCCTTCCTTGAAAATCATCCCTAGGTGTAGAAAAAAAAGCAAAAATCATTACTCACCTAGCAGTGCTGTCCGGGCTCTGGCGCATCTTCTCTCTGCAATGCCAGCACTGATCTAAAGCACTTTCAAGAGGAGGGGATTTAAAAATCCCCACCTCTTAAAAGTGCTGGTCTGATTGGCTGAGAGCTCAATGACATTGATTTTAATGAGCTGCCTCTGATTGGCTGAGCACTGTGACCAATCACAGGCAGCACTCAGCTGCCATTCAATGTATAGCTGAGCGCTGCCTGTGATTGCCTGAGCACTCAGCCAATCAGACCAGCACTTTAAATAAATGAGGATTTTTAAAACCTTGCCTCTTGAATGTACTTTAGATCAGTGCCAGCATTGCAGAGAGAAGAATTTATTGAACGGCTGAGCGCTGCCACTAATTGGCTGAGTGCTATGACCAATTACAGGCAGTGGTCAGCTGTCATTCAATGAATGGCTGAGTGATGCCTCTGATTGGTGAGTGCTGTGACCAATCAAACTAGCACTTTCAAGAGGCACTTTAAATCCCCGCCTCCTGAAAGTGCTTTAGATCAGTGCAGGTTTTGCATCGAGAAGATGTGCCTGAGCTCGGACAGCACTGCTAGGCGAGTAATGTTTCTTTTTTCTACACCTAGGGATGATTTTAAGGGAAGTGCTTATATTTAAAGCCCTTCCCCAAAAATCACTGTGGGGGTTGCCTTCACCCCATTGCCTTCAATGGGTCCAGTGGCAGCAGCGCTGAGTCCATTGAAAGCATTGGGTGAACATTGCGTTCCTTTGCTATCACTGTGTTCAGTGACTGCCTCGCAATAATTTTTACACGCAGCACTGACCTTCCCAGCGCACAGATGTCCTATCTTTTGCAGGTGCGAGCATTTTGCATCTATAAAAGTCGGACATCTGAACACGTGTTAGGAAACTGATGGTTCTATTAGATGTGCTTTTTTGGGGGGAGTTCGTAGGCGCGGGGAAAAAAACGCTTATCTGACTTTGCCCTAATACAGTTAAACTGCTTTCATTCACAGATCATTTAACCTATTAAGAACCAGAGTGTTTTGGTCCTAAAGGACCAGACCCTTTTTATGGATTTTACACATGTGGTGGTTTTACTGCCCCTTTTTTTTTTTCAGCCACCAAGATTATTTTTGCTGTCTTTTTTTGACATATAGGGCTATTTTTTTAATATATTTTTTTTCACTGACTTTTTTCCCCCATCTTTTAGTTTTATTAGTGGTTTGAAAGCTATAAAAAAATTTTTTTTTTATTTAGGTGTTTATTTTTTACATTAATATATGTATGCTAAAATAAAGCACAAGAATGGGTTTCTCATTTTGTTTCGGACATTTTGATATGCAATTTGTATAGTTATGGATTGCAGGGTGCATATGAATGGTTTAAGTTGGAATCGGCGGTGGGTCATTTTCTTTTTTATGTATATATTTTTATTTTATTCTGCAATTCTTTTTTCAGCATTTTTTTGTAACTATTTTTTACCATTTATGTCCCTCATGACATCATTTAAGACCTCTGGGGAACATTCACATTGTCTTTTTTTCTAATTTCAAACTTTTCCACTATAGCTGAGGTATCCATAGGAGCCCCAGTTACAGAGGAAACTATCCTGCTGTATTGAAAATAGTCACTAACTGAGCTGATCTGGGTCTCCTAAGACCTTACAGATCTGCTGTGCCAGGGGCACCCGACGGTCGTGTGATCGCCGGGTTGAATAGCGAAAGTAATACTTCTGCTTTCTTTCATTAGTTCATAGTGCTCATTGAGTGCTATGTAGCCAGAAAAGCAGAAGAGTTTATAAAACACTTCTCCTCCTGGTCCTCGGCAGACACAGCCGAGGACCCAACATGTTCCTGCTTGATTGCAGGAGCAGAAGCTTAAATCCTACGCCATACTTCTACTATCACACAGGACTAAAGCCCAGGACCAAGCACTATAAATTTAACATGCGTCATCCTTAAAAGGTTAACAGTTATTTTGCTCTCCTCATGCTAAAGAAATCAACACATTTAGTATAACCTGAAATAGACACAAGTGTTTCAAAAACGAAGAAAATCATTGACAATTTATACATATATACTAATTACAGTCAAGCACGGCACTGGTGTGAATTCATACCCATCACTGCCATCCAAACCTGTGTGTGCCTACTATTATCAGCAGAAACCCCTCTTGACATCAATGCCTGTATAGTAAATGCTGAATTGTTACCAAATAGTAACACCTATGTATTGAATCTTAACACTCAGCAGAATAGTACAAGAAAGATGCCCAGGCAAGGTGTAACAAAAGTACCTTTGTTTTCATAACAATCTATGCTAAACTAACATACATGTATATAATTTACCTTGGGTTGTCAATGATGGGAAAAGGACATAGAATTGTGTTAGTAAATATACATATGAATAAAAGCACAGTAACATCCTTGTATTCTGTAAACCCATTCCTTTACCCGATGTGTTCTGTGAAGAGAGCATAACTTTGGCCAACCTTTGACGGAAGCATTGCTTCGCCAAAATCCCACAGTCCTCTTGCAATAGTAAGTTTCATAATTGCAGTGTTTCCACAGAAAAGTTCTGATCTATGTTTCAAAAGAAATCTACAATTTATAGCTGCAGTAAGAATTCACAGCAAGGAGAAATTGAAAAATGTAGATTTATTGTCTTATTTTTATAGCTTTCTGCTATAAGGCTACCTCAGTCATAAAAAAAAACTCCCAGATGCATAGCTCAGAACATCATACAAGCACATTATCACAATCTCTTTGCAATAACATTGCTTGGTTCCAAAGGGGCATAGACAGTGAAGCATATAATGGATGGGTCATAAAACCAAGTTAACAATATCCTTTTCTGCAATGAGATTACTTGAAAAATAACTTAACGTTTGTTTTGTAAAGCAGTAGGATCACCCTTAGACGTGGCTTCAAAACATGATAAATCTGATAGATGTTGTACATAACCAGTAACACAATAGTTGTATCAATTTTTTGTCAGGCAATTTAACTTCATGCCAAGCTAATTCAATTTTGCAACTGTTTTATTAAGTCCTGAGAAAACCAAATCTTCATCCTCTAGTAAATCACGGATTTCACAACAAATTTTAGCAGCAAAGGCCTTTTGTTTTGTAATATTGATATATTAAATACCCAGAAAAGTATTTGCTGGGTCATAAATCTAAAGTGATAAAATAAATCATATTGCTGAGCAATAATAAATATTTTATTGCAGTTTTATGAGTCTTTGTTTTATATTTCTACTCACATATTATTGGTAACTGTACAAAAGTATAGAAGCTGCATCATCACAAATACCAAAGTAATTGAGTTTATGATTTATATGTCAAAATAAAAGCGCAAAGCAAACCTGTCATCGTGCGTTAATGATAAAATTGCTGCACTTTTTCACTGAGAAATTATGGTGCCAAGGAAGTGTGAAGCAATTTAGTACATCAGTTTAATTTCCGGTCCATTTGTTTTGTTGTTAGAATTACAGTTATGACACTACTTGAATAAGCCATATTAATTTCAAACTAAAATTCTACAACAGTGAGTACCAGGGATGAGCAAATGTGCTCTTTAGAGCAATTACTCGATCGAGCATCGCTTTTTTCGAGTAACTGCCTAATTGGGCGAAAAGATTCAGGGGGCGCCAGAGGGGAGCGGGAGGGAGTGGGGGGGAAGAGAGAGAGAGCTCCCCCCTGTTCTCCCCTGCCAACCCCCACTCCACCCTGCTGCCCCCTGGCGCCCCCCGAATCTTTTCGCCGGAGTAAGCAGTTACTCGAAAAAAGCGATGCTCGATCGAGTAATTGTCCTAAACGAGCACATTCTCTCATCTCTAGTAAGTGCACTATTAGCAATGATTGATCTAAGGCTTCTTTCATGCGAGCTCATAAATGGCGACTGCGTTTTTACATTTTCATGCCCGCTCCATATAAGCACCTGAAAGGGCGTTTTTCAGCAATCACGGCCAGCGTTTTCTCGTCCATTCACACAACCGTGAGCGTCGTTTTTAGCGGAAAAATTACGCCGCACCCCAGAATTCCCTCGCTCTGCCAGAATCCTCGGGATGCCTTCCAGTGCCTATATAGAGGCACCTGTAACTTTTTTGCAGCATTGGATGCTGCAAAAATACCTCCCCCTCCCTTCTCTTTCCCTGCACCCATAGAAGTCTATGGGAGCCTCCGATGTATATTGGCCAAAAGATAGTTTCAGAACTATCTTTTGGCTGAGCGTATATGCACCGGATGCGTATATGTTCTATTTCTCAAGCAGCTGGCATATTTGCGCGCCGTATATTTGCCCATGTGAACGAGTGCATTGAAAAACAATGCCCCTCATGGGCACGTATATATGCTGGGCGTAAAAACTTACCATTTATGCGCTCGTGTGAAAGAAGCCTAACACCTACGTAGCAATAAGGTGATATTCCAGCCATGGAAATTGCTAGAATGTGAAGGAACTTGACGAGTAGTGATGGTCTCACCAATGGAAAACCACCAATGTCAAGAATGAAGTTCAAGTTTTAAACTCTTCCCTATATAGCGCTATTGTTGTTCAGGTGCTGATGGGATCAATCCTATCATGTGAGTTCAGGGAAAGGTTTTCCTGCTGTCACAGAAGGAAATCCCATTTTGTCATGGACACTAAATACACAGCTCATAGAATCATAGAATCATAGAGTTGGAACCCCCTGCTCAGTGCAGGATTCACTAAATCATCCCAGACTGATGTCGGTCCAGCTCTTACACAAAAAAGTAATATGCAAGAACCTAAGAGTAAGTAACCACATACTGCTTACTAGAGATGAGTGAGCACCCAAATGCTCGAGTTCACGTTATTCGAGTCAAGCTTCTCATAAAATTCGAGAGCTCTACTCGAGTAACGAACCCCATTGACTACAATGGGAGACTCGAGCATTTTTGTATGTGGGATGCGGGTGCCGAGCTTTTTTTTTTCCTAGGTTCGTCTCTGTTTCTCAGTTTCTCTCTCTTTCTCTCTCTCTCTCCCCTGCCTGCCAGACACAAAAATTTACCAATGACACGTGCTGCTTCGCAGCAGGGAGGAGCCAAAAACTGGGGCGGGGTCGAACTCGGCTTGATGCTTATTCGAGTAATGAGCACCATCGAGTATGCTAATACTGGAACGAGCATCAAGCTCGGCAGAGTATGTTCGCTCAACTCTACTGATTACCCAACATCTTTAAATGTTGGGCTTATTCCCATATAACTCTACAGGACATACTTAAATGACTTAATTGTTGGCACATGCTTTCCAGAAAGTAGAGCTGGCTGTTTGACTCTCCATTAAAGTGCAAGGCAGTTAACAGTACAGTATTAGGCCTTAGTCACACGGGTGTAAATACGCGCGTATATACGCGCATAAAAACCCACGGGCGTTTTTACGCGCATATATACGCGCGTAAAAACGCACCTACAAAAGATAGAACATATTGGTGGCAATGGACATGGTCACGCGTTTTTTTTACGCGCGTATATACGCGCGTATTTACGCCCGTGTGACTAAGGCCTTAGGCCTTAGTCAGACAGGCGTTTTTAGCCGCGATTTGCGTGTGCGCATGCGTCCGGCGATTTTTTTAAAACCATTGCTTTGCAATGGTATCGGACACATGAGCGCTTTTTCTGCGCTCATCCGATAAATTATAGAACAAAAAATCGCAGATCGCACCTATCTGCGATCTGCGATTCCTGTTCTCTTCTGTATATGCGCTCAATGGGGCCGGCGGCAGCAGCGCCGACCCCATTGAGAACATATAGAAGACAAATCATTCTTCTCTGCCACAGCTGTAACAGCTGTGGCAGAGAAGAACGATGTTTGCCCATTGAATTCAATGGAGCGGCAATACAGCCGCTCCATTGAAAGCAATGGGCTGCCGGCGTGCGCGGGGTGAATTGTCGGGAAGTGGTTAAATATATAAGCCCTTCCCTGCAATTCATCCTAAAATGTGTTAAAATAAAAAAAAATTGTATACTCACCTTTCCGCTGCAGCCGGAGTCCAGCCGCGGCCGCTGTCAGTTCTCCTGAACTGCTTCTTGGCACTATTCAGCCGGCGGGGCTTTAAAATCCCCGCCTGCTGAATGATCTGCCTCTGATTGGTCACAGCCCTGACCAATCAGAGGCTGAAAACACTCACACACCCATTCATGAATTCATGAATGGGTGAGTGACTGCTGCCTCTCAGCGCTGAGCCAATCAGGGGCAGGTCTGACTCACATCCATTCATGAATTCATGAATGGGTGTGAGTGAGGCATGCTTCTGATTGGCTCAGCGCTGAACCAATCAGGGGGCAGGTCTGACTCACACCCCCTTCACACCCACTGCAGGACGGCCACGCGGAGCTCCGGCTGCCGGCAGAAGGTGAGTATACAATTTTTTTTTATTTTAACACATTTTAGGATGGATTGCAGGGAAGGGCTTATATATTTATGCCCTTACCGACAATTCATCCCGGGCTCGCCCGCAGCGCATTGCTTTCAATGGAGACAGCTGTATTGCCGTCTCCATTGAATGCAATGCGCTGGACAGCTCCGGACCATTTCTAATGAAACGCGGCTAGGAGCAGATTTTCGGGCGACTTGCGCGCACCGGTCACGCGATTTGTGGATGCGCATCCGTCATGCGATCCGCAAATCGCGCGAAAAATCGACCGTCTGACTAAGGCCTTACTGTCCGTGCCTGCTTTCAAAATTGTTAAATGCTTACAATGAAGTAACCAACAATGCCGTTTACTCTATTAGTCTTTTGATCACCCAGTACTTTGTATCACATACAGCTGCTTGGTCTTAGAAGGTCTCAGTTCTCAGTTCTATAATTTACCCTCTGTATTCACCATTTTTTTTTATGATTGCTTTGAGCAGTGGAAAAGGAAACACAATTTCACAGCTGCGCATTGTTCATATGAATCAGTCATCACAAAAACTGAACAACTTGTTAAAAAAAAATCACTGGAGTCAAACTCAACCTTCCCCAACAACATTGGCTGGCATCCTGCCTCAGTAGGGTTCTGGAGACATTCACCTAGGAACAGAGGCCTGTACTAGGAACGCCTCAGAAGATTTCCGTTTCTTTTGGGCACCCCCTCATATTAATTTCTCCCCTCATTACCATCTTATAATCACATTCAATGTAATGTTCATGCTCCATTATATTTACAACACTTTAATGCCACATATCTTTACCTTTACCTTAAAGTGCATTACTGAGCAAAGGTGCAAAACATTTTTGCTTGGTATTAACCCTTTGCCTACTTCCCAAATTTTTACTTTCCTTAATTCCTGGTGCTAAGCCTCTGATTTTGCATAAATAGTCCGTGAGCCACCAAGAAATAGCATGAGGATTTCTAAAATCCTAATGCCTACTTCTGAAATTACAGAATTTTAGAATGATGGTAAACTTAGTATCTGTGCACTGAGCCTTATTATGACTTTATGGAGGAACCTGAGAGCTTTAAATGGTAAGCAGAATAAATATTCAAACATTATGGGTGCCTGTGCACATTGAAGCCATGCATTTCACCTGTACAAGTCACACAGCTGAAAAAGCCACAGCAAAGCAGTGGCAGTTTGTAGTAAAAGGATTTTGATGTCCGTTTCTCCGCCATGTGGCACACTACTGCTATGTGTGCAAACAGCCTAAGGCCACTTTAACATAAATGTCATTTTTTTTTGCATATCATAATTTTATAGAAAAATATTTATAATACAAAAAGTAGGAGAGGAGGAGAAGAAAAATACTGTAAAGCATTAGAACACAGTATTCTGATAGTTGGTCAAACACAGAAGATGTATCTAGATAGCTTCAAAGCAATAGCAATAATAGGCAGTAATTAATGAGTAATTATAATTAAGATGCAGACTCATTAATATAAGTGTTATGACTGTAATCCACAATAAAATACCGTATTTTTCGCTCTATAAGATGCAGGAAAAGTCAGTGCGTCTTATAGAGCGAATGTGCCGAGATTCAAGGTTGCCGACGCGATTGCGAGTATAAAACGCGATTGCACAAACTAAATTGCGGTCATGCAAACAAACTCATGATCGTGCGAAGAAATGCACGATCCTTTAGTAGTTCTCTCATCTCTCCATTGCGGCCCCTTACGTACTGCTGATTGGCGGTGAGCGGCAGCGTGAACTGCTGCTGTTCCCCTGCCTCCACCAATTGGCTTCTTAATTTCCTTGGCCCGTACATGAGTGCCACTATCACGGAGCTCTGGTGTTTCAGAGCTCTGCTGCTCCTTCTGCTCCGCTGCCCGGTACTATCCCCTGCACTGTCCGTGGGTGAGTTCAAAATATTTTTTCTTTATTTTCCGCCTCTAACACGTGGGTGCGTTTTATCATCTGGTACGTCTTATGGAGCGACAAATACGGTATATGTTTTAAATGTTACTGATGTTTCATTGATCTAATGTCCAAAAGCCATGCTAACCAATAGCAAAGAAAAAGGAACAATAGAAAGCCTTAATTATTTCTGGTCTTTTATATAAGAGAGAATAGAGAGTGTAGAGAGAAAGAGAGAAAGTAGTAAGAAGTAAGAAGAAGAGGGGAGGTAAGAGGAAAGAACAAAAAAAGGGAAGAAGTGGTTGGATAAAACGTCTTAAGGCCCATTTAGATACAACGATTATCGCTCAAAATTTGCTCAAAAGCTGTCTTTTGAGCGATAATCATCGTGTGTAACTGCACTGACATCGTGCAGTTTTCGTTAAGCCGTCGCTCATTGTTGTCTTTCAGTGTGCTGAAAGACAACGATGAGCCTTATGAGGGATTCACAGCGGGATACAGCTGATACTATTGTTTCAACTGTATCCTGCTCCTTGATGACAACTGGGTATGAAGAACAGAGCGGTCCAGCTCTGTTCTCCATACCTGGCGCAGAGCGCTTGGCTGTATAACAGCCGGGCTGTCTGTGCAGAAAACATCTGGATGCAGAAGACAAGTGGGGACATCCCGCTTGTCTTCTGCATCCTCTGCACAGAGCGCTCGGCTGTAACACAGCCGAGCGCTCTGTGCAGAAAACAGCTAGATGCAAAAGTCAAGCAGGGACACCCCGCTTGTCTTCTGCATCCTCCGCTGGCAGCGCAAGTTGATCGCTCACCTTGAGCGATCATCTTGGGCTGCAAATGACACAATAATTATTGCTCAAAAGTTACTTGAGCGACATCTTTTGAGCGATAATCATTGTGTCTATATGGGCCATAAGATTGGTTGAGTTGACTCAACTGAGTAAATTAAAGGGGTTGTCCCGCGCCGAAACGGATTTTTTTTTTTTTAAACCCCCCCCCCGTTCGGCGCGAGACAACCCCGATGCAGGGGTTAAAAAAACCACCCGCACAGCGCTTACCTGAATCCCGGCGGTCCGGCGTCTTCATACTCACCTGCTGAAGATGGCCGCCGGGATCCTCTGTCTCCGTGGACCGCAGGGCTTCTGTGCGGTCCATTGCCGATTCCAGCCTCCTGATTGGCTGGAATCGGCACGTGACGGGGCGGAGCTACACGGAGCTACACGGAGCCCCATTCAGAAAAGAAGAAGACCCGGACTGCGCAAGCGCGGCTAATTTGGCCATCGGAGGGCGAAAATTAGTCGGCACCATGGAGACGAGGACGCCAGCAACGGAGCAGGTAAGTATAAAACTTTTTATAACTTCTGTATGGCTCATAATTAATGCACAATGTACATTACAAAGTGCATTATTATGGCCATGCAGAAGTGTATAGACCCACTTGCTGCCTCGGGACAACCCCTTTAAGCTATGTTTTGTATTCTGAACCAGAGTGGAAATTGATCCATGCTGAGTATAAACAGAGAGTAAATACTGCAGGGAACATTTTATGTGAAGCTACAGGTTCTCTGTACCTAGACAAGATTTTATAACTTTTCTCTATGAATGGGGCAAGCCCTTGATGTTTGTGGATCAGCAGTATGAAGCATTATGTCCAACTCCTGTTCACATGATGTAGTATAGTATGATCAGCATGGTCATACATCTTAATGTTTGGAATCCTGCTTCTCCTAGTATATCGGGTCTATGTAGGATCTCTCAACTAATACAAGATTCAGCTGAGCCCCATGGGAATCAGTGTATAGCTATCAAACACTACTTGGATATAGAAGGTGGGGCTTATTTGTACAATTTGAAATAAATAAAGAAATTTAGGAAATATTTCCTTTTTTTTTTTTTAAATCACTGAAAAGTGCAAAAAATAATTTATGCATATAAATCTGAAGCAGTACAATGGACCTGGATAATCAGGTATTTGATGAGCTTTTGTTCCAATCTAAATAAAAATAAGCTGGTCATTTGGGTTTCTATGTGTGAGATCAGTGAGACATCCAATACCTGTGTTTTGGAATTATGAACTAGATTTGCAAAACGTAATGTGAAACTAGTCTAACACTTGAATTCCATAATAATAGAAGAAATATAAATGATAAAGTTGGTTATTTCGAGTAATAAATTGTTAATATGGAGGGCCTATTTGTTTTGGGTTTCATGCCCTTTAGGCCTCGGTCACACGACCGTTTTTTGGTCCGATCTGCAGACGCGCTTGCGATCTGCAGATCTATAGACCAAATGCATCCCAATGGGATCGGTCACATGTCCGCTTTTTATGCAAATGTGCGATCAATTATAGGACACAACGATTCACAGAATGCGCCTATCTGCGAATATTCACTACACAGAGCAGTTCAGGAGAACTGCCGGCCGCAGCTGAACTCCGGCTGCTGGGAAAAGGTGAGTATACATTTTTTTTTATTTTCACACATTTTAGGATGATTTTCAGGGAAGGGCTTATATTTTTAAGTCCTTCCCGAAAATTCATCCCGCGCTCGCCGGCAGCCCATTGCTTTCAATGGAGCCGGCTGTATTGCCAGCTCCATTGAATTCAATGGGCGAACATCGTTCTCCTCTGCCACAGCTGTGCCACAGCTGTGGCAGAGGATAGCGGGCAGTGTGGGGTGGTTTCACTGAAAACGCTGCTAGGTGCAGCTTTTTCAATGAATCGTCGGCCCCGGTCACGCGACTTGCGGATGCGCATCTGTTATGCGATCCGCAAATCGCGGGAAAAAACGCCCGTGTGACCGAGGCCTAAGTCATAGTTGTAATGAATAGTAGTACTTAATCCCATTTTTGATAGAGACTGAGGCTGATAGAATCCAATTCACTCTAACCTTGGCTATAGCTTTACACACAACTATGTTTTCTTCAGTATCTTGTATCAGTATTTGTAAGCCAAAGCCTGGCATGGTTCCTTAACATGGGATGCTAAGATTTACAGGGTATTTTTCCTTTAAGAGATCTCACTCTCTCCCCCCGCTCCTCCCTGCTCACTACCGCAACTCACCGTTCTTCCCCGCCGGCACCCAAATCTTTAGAAACGAGCGGGCAGGTACTCGCATAAGGCACTACTCGCTCGAGTAGTTTGCCTTAGCGAGTACGCTCACTCAACTCTAATCCTGACTAAAATGCATTTGTGTGACAGAGGATCAGCTCACACATTGTGGTTTACTTGTGGTGTTCTTTTGCTTTTTTTAAAGTAATTAAATATGATGCTAGCCATGGGTTAACCTGACCCATGGGCTGCATTCTGCACAATCTTACCTGGAAAATTACATTTTAAACATTGTCTCTATTGACCAACCACCAAGTGGGAACAAATGGTTATTATTACTCTTGTTATAACTATGTTGTTTATGGTATTTGGCTTGAATTTTGTAAATGGCCAGCACGGCTATTCCAATTGGCAGGGTAATTAATTAGAGTATTTCCTCCCATTATGTGACCTGGCTTCTAGAAAATAATAGTTCAAACAAAAATATTTTAGAGTATCTAGAAATGGTAAATATAATGGAGTATAAAAAAAAAGAATTGAGGAACAAGAATAATAAACCGTTAGTATATAAGTATAAATAAAAGCAAAGAATAATGCAACAGCATTTTTCCTTTTATCATCAACAGAATTTATGTAGTGTCTTTATAATGACAGGATTATGTAAACTGTAGCACACACTATTATAGATCAATGTTGTTTTTTGCCTAATGCTTGTCATTGAAAAATGAATATGATAACCAGTATGAATAAAAGATGAAACACCTTTATTTCGTAATGTATTAATGTAAGATTGCATGTAATATTTCAAAGTCAAACAAAACTAACACCCCAGAGTAAACAGTGTCTTGCTTTTATATATTTTTAACTTCAGTTATGAAATATACATATGTCCAAGTCTAGTACAGAGCCTTGCTATAAGACATAAATCTGCAGATGTAAACTGATATATCCACTAAACTCAGGGCTAATTGCTTATCCTTGTAAAAGTTAAGAAACATAGAAATATTGTATTTCCTTATATTTTACTATCATAAATGTCCCTTCTACATTTAATATCTTAAATCTAAACACTGTAGTCCCGATGCGCCACATTTATCACAGGAACTGTTTGATAAATTTGGTGAATCTTTAGACCCTTTTGTGTAAATTTTTGTCACTTCTTGGTTGGTTTACTTAAGACTAGAGATGAGCGAGTATACTCGCTAAGGCACATTACTCGAGCGAATAGTGCCTTAGCCGAGTATCTCCCTGCTCGTCTCTAAAGATTTGGGGGCCGGCGGGGGGCAGGGAGAGGCGGGGGAGAGCGGGGAGGAATGAAGGGGAGATCTCTCTCCCCCCCCGCTCCCCATCGCAACTCACCTGTCACCCCCCGCCGGGGCCCCCGAATCTTTGGAGACGAGCGGGGAGATACTCGGCTAAGGCACTACTCGCTCGAGAAATGTGCCTTAGCGAGTATACTCGCTCATCTCTACTTAAGACCAATTTTTTGCACCAAAATTTAGGTCCACGTTGGCACATTTTAAGATACACCCCTTTCCTGTTTAGTCTCACCCTTTGTCTATTGAGGTTTAAGTAATGTCTAAAAAAATGTAATTAATACAGTGCAAGGCATGTACATAGATGTTATTGTGCTAATTGGACCAGAATGATGGCACATTTATCTCCCCAGTCAGCACATGAACCCATCTATATAAGGTCACCTTGACATAGCAGATAGGCTCACATATTTTGACCAAAATATATATTAATAACTTTGTAGTTTTAGCACAAATAACAGTTTTGCAATGTTATTCACACATTAAATGCATATGAGTGCTGAGGCACATATTTCTGCTTGTACTGTATTGTTTCAGCCATGGCTTATGTGTTCCTGCACATTTAACTTATCTGTACAAAGTGCTTACTAAATTTACTTTTAGTTGAATTAGCATTTTGTGTGGGAGTGTCGGTCTCCATCTTTGCCGTGTAGCCTGTTCACCCAATTACACTTAGACTTTCAATTAGAGCAAATGGCTGGATTCCACTTTTCCTGAATTTGGATTAGGCACAAAAGGGCAGTGAATTGGTCAACACAAGGATCCATTTATAGGTTGGATGGGAGATGGGCTCACATATTTTGATCAAAATGTGCACTAGAAATCTTGCATTTGTATGGCGTTAGTAAATAAAACAGCTGTGCAATTCTAAGTGAGATTTGAAATGCCGTGTCACGCTATAACCATGTGAAGTCAAAGGGAATGTTAGGCAGCATCCATCATTATAATTCAGCCCATCACAGCATTCTTTATTCTCATGCAAACAAAAGCAAAGCAACGTTTCGATCCTCTGCAAAGGATCTTTTTCAAGCTAATTATTAGCTGGTATCACCAACAATAAATACGAAATCTAAAAAGTATACACCCACTCCATCAGCCAATCCGGAGTCACAGCTCATCATATATAATAAATAGCATGTGTGTAACCACAATTCAGTGAGCATATCAGGACTTGACCCATTGTTCAGTGAATGTATTGCATGGAGCGGCGTCCAGGTACTCACACTGCACATGTCATAAGGAAAGACATCTACATCCATGTACGCACTATGCATGTGCAGGCCACCGGCATGGTCGCCATCACGTGTTGCTCCTCGATGATCACATGATCACCTCACAGCAAGTATACCCCACCAACAACTTACTACTGCACAGGCGTGGGACCACTGTGAAGTCGCAAGAGTTCGGTAGATCCTAGTATATGGCTCTAATAGGTTGCTCAATGACTACCTTACATGACAAAATAGTAGTGTAGTGTAGTCATTGAGCAACGGATAGGCTATTAGAACTATATGTGCCCTGCGCATGCGTAGTGTGTACATAGATGCCGGATGTAGATGAGAATAAAGAATGCTCTGATGGGCTGAATTATAATGATAGATGCTGCCTGACATTCCCTTTTGACTTCATCTGAATTTTGGGGCTCATTGGATCCAACCCCTGGATATTGGCGTGCATCTCAACTGCGGTGAGCAGAGATTTTTTCTTTTGTTGGGTGCTGCTCATAACTTATTCTACGCTATAACCATGTGTTCTTGCTTGTACTGTATTACAGCCACGGCATACGTGCAGCTATGTTTTTAATTTATTTGTAGGAAATGCTAAATGAATTAGCTTTTTCATCACTATCTGATTTTAATCCCTTCCTGGCCAAAGCTAATTTTTCAAAATTGTCACTTTATGTGGCAAACTCTGGAATTATTTTACTTGCAATATAATGCCTTACAGCAATTATTCAAGCCATGTTAAAGTCTTGTTTGTTTTTTCTTATTGTAAATTGAAAATTTAGCCATAAGTAGTAGCTTAAAAATCACATTAAAAATTTGTTTAAAGAGTTGCCATTTTCAAACTCTGAATTTGGTACAATAGATACAACACACAAAATAGGTAATAAATAACATTTACTGTATGTCCACCTTAAGTTGGCATCATTTTATAAGCACCCTTTTATTTTCTAGATGTCAGAAAGGTTATAGATATTGGGGCAATTTTTCAAATGTTAAAAAAAATATCCAAAACCTATTTTAAGAGACTAATTAAGCTTTTAAGTAACCTTGAGAGGCCTATATAATAGAAGCCTCCATAAATCTCCACATTTTAAAAACTATATCCCCTAAAATTTTTGAAACACCATTTATAAAATTTGTTAACTCTTTGGGTGTTTCACAGCAACTTCATCACAGTGAAGGTTACATTTGAAAATGTCACTTTTCTGATTTTTGATTTTAACAAATTTTTTGTAACACAACAGGAGATAGCAGACAAACAAAACTCAATATTTATTACCCTGAATCTGAAATTCTTAGAAATATCCCTAATGTTAACCTAGTTTGCAACATGACTCAAGTACAAGCTTCACAAATGAAGGAATACTTTGTGCATTTTGGGGTCTCTTGTTTTTTGGAAAATTTTCCAGGCACCATTTCAAGTATTCGGAAGCCTCAAGTTGCCAGTACATAGGAAACCCCTCAAAAGGATCCATTTGGGAAACTATGCTTCTCAAGGAATTCATAAAGGGTGTAGTGAGTGTTTTGACTCCACAGGTGTTTTAGAATTGGGCTTTGAAAAAGAATAATTAAAATTCTTCCAAAACACATATGTTTAGCCCCAAATTTTTCATTTTCAAGAGGGTCAATTTCTGCTGAGTATAAAAATGCTACATATGTGGATGTAAACTGCTGTTTGGGGACATTGGAAAGAGCGCTATTTAACTTTTGGATGACAGATTTTGCTGTAATAATGTTTGGACACTACAATGCATTTGCAGAGCCACTGAGCTACCCAAAACGAGGACTACTCCTGTAATGTGGAAAATTGACCCCTCAAAGAATTCATCAAGGGGTGTAGTGTACATTTTGCCCACACAGGTGTTTGGTGGTGGTTATTAACATTGGGCCATGAAAATGAAAAGTTACACTTTTGACTGGGACTTTATCTGATGCAGCAGCTTATGGAAGGGAGACCAATAGGCAAAGACACATCTTCTGGGCGGCGGGGTACACAAGAATAGCAGGAAACAGTATTACTCAGTAAGGTGAGATGGGGTGGTGCTGAATCTCACCCACTTGCCAGCTACAGACCTGTAGATGCAAAGTGGTGAGAAGATAAGAGAAAAATGAAATAAAAAGTTGATTTAATTGAAAAACAACATTTAACATGCTTCTCCAACATTGCACACTGGATATTAGTATTTTAATAATCAAGAAAGGTTTACAGAATAACTTCTTTAAAAGCCCATTTACATGCAAAGATAATCGTTCAAAAGATGTCCATTAACAACTTGTCACCTTCATTTACATGTAAATGAGCCTCCAGGGGCTGTATGCAGAGTACTGCACTGTCACAGTGTTCAGTGATGAGGAGACAGTCCACAGGGGTTAAAGAATCCCCTGCCACAGCTAACACATTCCTTTCAATGGGACCAGCGCTGCAGCTGGCAGCAATGAGTTGAAAATTGCTGAAAATGAGCTGAAAGCAATGAGCTGCAGGCAACCCCCGCAGTGATTTTTCAGGGAAGGGCTTGAAATATAAGCCCTTCCCTAAAAATAAGCCCATTTACATGCAAAGATAATCGTTCAAAAGATGTCCATTAGCAACTTATCACCTTCATTTGCATGTAAATGAGCCTCTAGTGGCTTGTGCAGAGTACTCTGCTGTCACAGTGTTCAGTGATGAGGGGACAGTCCACAGGGGTTAAAGAATCCCCTGCCACAGCTATCACATTGCTTTAAATGGGACCAGCGCTGCAGCTGGCAGCAATGAGCTGAAAAATGCTGAAAATGAGCTGTAAGCAATGAGCTGCAGGCAACCCCGCAGTGCTTTTTCAGGGAAGGGCTTGAAATATAAGCCCTTCCCTGAAAATAAGCCCATATACATGCAAAGATAATCGTTCAAAAGATGTCCATTAGCAACTTATCACCTTCATTTGCATGTAAATGAGCCTTCAGGGGCTTGTGCAGAGTACTGCACTGTCACAGTGTTCAGTGATGAGGGGACAGTCCACAGGGGTTAAAGAATCCCCTGCCACAGCTATCACATTGCTTTAAATGGGACCAGCGCTGCAGCTGGCAGCAATGAGCTGACAATTGCTGAAAATGAGCTGAAAGCAATGAGCTGCAGGCAACCCCCGCAGTGATTTTTCAGGGAAGGGCTTGAAATATAAGCCCTTCCCTGAAAATAAGCCCAAGCGGACAGAAAAAAAAAGAAATAATACATCACCTAGCACTCTGGCGCGACTTCTTTCTGCAGCTCCCTGGCAGTTCTTCTTCTGTATTCTGGTGGCCGGGGATTTAAAAATCCCTGCCCCCAGATTGGTCACAGTGCTCAGCCAATCAGAGGACCACTCAGCTGTCATTCAATGGCTGAGCGCGGCCTCTAACTGGTCACAGTGCTCAGCTAATCAGAAAATACACATAGAAAATGTCAGTGGCTCAGATATTGTTCAAAGTCACCAATGCGGCCACTATGAATTATTTGCAGGCAATACGCAGCGAGTAGTGGTTTTCTGGAAATTACAAAGCTAGCTGATAAGTTACATAAAACTACACTAAAAAGTAAATAAAGTAAAACTTGAATGATAAATAAATAAAAAGGACACATGAACAATCAAGAGGTAGTGGACATATTGGTAGTATTGGTAGTATTGGTAGCGGAGGTTGGTAGAAGATGGTCCAAGTTGACACTTCAAGTAGCTCCCACTAAAGCAACAGCTCCACATTCTGCAGGAGATGAGGCAAGCCCACTGCCATTCTTTTGAATTGGTTTTGCTTGTGCATTACATCTGCAGTAAGCACAACAGAAAAGGCCAGGAAACTGTGCTCGCACTTTCGGGATCATCCCCAGCCGTCTCTCATCTGGCGGAGGTGCAGTGATAGTTTAGGCTACCATCCGACTGTCTCATTTGTGATGTGCCTATATGGTGGATTTCCATGTTGCATATGTTGCAGAAGCTAAGCCAGCAGCAGAGTACTAGAGCACCAAATGGTGTAGCCATTAGCAGAAGCTGTATGGAGGTTGGTCCCTTGATGTCTATGGAGTGGCTGCAGATCAAAGACATGAGTGCCATTTTATCCTGCTTTAAGGAAGCAACCAAAATGGTCAGTCATGATGATACACTGATCAGAATGACCAATCCTGTTGTCTGCCTGCTGGAACAGATGCTACAGGCCTAAGGGACAGTAACGTGTTGTTTTCACAGGAGGAGACAGCAGAAGGGATATCAATCTCCCAACTGTCTGACCAGTCTTCCATTAGCCAACACTACAGGGCAAGAAAGGGGGGCTTCTTCTCTAAGATGTTTTCAACCCATGGAAGAAGAAAAAAAAACGGGGAAAGAGGAAGGAGATATCATAAGACCAGAGGCAGAGCAGAGGGCTATGCAACATTCCTTCCACTCATCACTAACTCCAGCTATTCTACATTGATGATGGGACCAGCCAAAGAAAACTCTTAGACCTGACCCCAAGAAATGTGGGCCATCACCCTTAAGAACTCTTAAGGCACATATGTGCTTTTATACTGCAGTGCTTGCAGAAGGACTGTTGCCTAGCCCACATGAAAATGTCAGATGATTACTGGGTGGTGACCCTCCTTGATCCTTGCTACACAGCTAAAATAGCAAATCTTATTCTGGCAGTGGAGAGGGACCTCAAAATGCAGCAGTATCAGGGCAAGCTGTTAAGTGACTTGAGCAAAGTAATTCCTCATGCAGCGGGGATGTATCCGCAATGAATTGCAGCTCTGCAGCTCGTGGCATATGAGCTGGAAGCCACTGCAGCAGCACCACCACCAGTAGCAGAGGAAGTCTAACAGAAATGTGGCATAGTTTTTCAGCCTGTCTCAGCTAGCAGCAAAAGCCGGACACCTTTTCCCAATGCACAGTGGGCTAGCACTACCAGCGGGGTATCAGCAGCCTGCAGCAGTGATGCCGCGGGTGGTCGCCTTTGCCGCTGGAGGAGCACAAGCGCTGAGGGTGCCAGCTGTCACTGGGGGAGCGTCCGGCATGGATCTCACAGCCCCGGCGGCGGAGCAGAAGCAGTGAGGGCGGTATCTGTCTGATCTTGGGATAACTACTTTATTACTGTGTAGAAACTGAAAAAAATCCTGGTTAAATCATCAGCCTGCACACTGATAGGAAAAATAAATTAAAAATATTCCACAATGTTATATTATTATATGCTATTATAACTAGGGAATTATCCGTTTAGTAAATATAATGATCTACCTCTAATTTTACACAGAAGGGGAAGTTGTGCCTAATAATAACACATTAATTGGTGGAGGGAGGGGTGCAATTAATGGAGTTAGGCTGGTTGCATACGGTCAAGCAGTGCCCACACACAGCAGCTAATGGTCCCACAATTTTGCTTGTAACAGGTGGGTGTAGCTTGGACGCATGTGGTCAGCCGGACTATGTGGTCTTAGTCCTAAGCTTCGGAATGTTGGGGAGCCAGTCTGAGTCTGTGCCCTGGGTGCAGGGAAAACTATCTACACATCTGCAGTAGGTCAACAGTATTTAAAGATTTTGATTTTTGCCAATGATTAGCTTCTATTATACTACAGAGACCTACATTGTGTTTTGTATTTCTTTTTATATATTAGTTTGATATTTGTGTTCAGTTCACAAATGCCAATTGACTGTTTATAAATTGAACGCCTAAGTTAAAAGCTAAATGCTAAAGATAAAAGCTGAAAAGATTAAAGAACCCGTTCAAAGATCACGTAAATTGTGTATTTTGATCTGACTGGATTGATCTTGAAAAGAAGATAGTTAGTGTGACAGTTCTTGCTCTCAGTTATGCTAATTTAAGAAACCACTACTTTCTTTTATATTTAAAGCTATCTTCAGAAATCAACCCTGCAAAGTCTATGCACAGTACCTTTGCATTGTACCTAAATGTATATTATAACCCTGATGTCAAGCATTTAACCTTTTTTGTGATGATAGTGTTACTTAATACAGTGGGTTTGCACCAAGACACTAGGGAACATTTATTAAGACTGGCGTTGCATACACCAGTCCTAATATACAGTACTCTGGAGTAGGATGCATAGAATTTATTGAGACATACACATTAGGGGCATCTCTGAGTGCCCATATTCCACAATCCCAAGATCTATACCAGCCACAAGCTGCCATACATTTTGAAACTATAATTGTGCCAGATTCTGCAGTTTTTTTTAAAAAAGTGCCAAGGGTGGTGGAAAAAAATGACTTGCACCAAAGTTTCAATTTTAGGCCAGGAAACTGGCATATTTCTCATGATCTATGTCCAATAAGTCTTTGTAAGCAGTTGGTTAGTCATCATGGGTTGCAGATATACAACTGTTGTAGAAAACATTTACTGAAGATAAGGTGTGAAAGCTGAAGAAAAAAAATCCCTTACTGAGTGACCTTTTACAGAATTAGACTGCAGTACACAGCCAAGTGCGGAACTCTAAACCAAAATCCACAAGTCTAACTGCAGAATTTGATGCAGAATTGCAGGTTTTAAGCCATTTACAATTTTGCATCAAATTTCATAGTTAGTTGTAGATTTTGGCGTGTAATGTACCATGGCTTGTGGTGTATCGTGCCACCTATTCTATCCTGTGTCAAAGTTACCTGAAGAGGACCTTTCATTTCTCCTGACATGCTTGATTAGCAAAAACTTGCACTGCCCATGCAACAACAATTCCGGAGCATCTTTTCACATAGTTCTGTGTTGTACCATTCATCTACTATTCCTCATGAATATTTATGAGTAATTTGACAACCGGTATTAGCATCACCTTTGCTCAACAACAATTTGACAGTCAGCATTGATTTTCTAGGAGGAACAACCCAATAAAGAGTTCTAAGAAAAAATGTTCAAAAATTGTTATTTGATTAGGGGTCCTTTTAGATAGGAAGATTGTTGGTCGCTTAAGCGCCTGATAGCCATCCCAATGGTTATTGCTCCTGTACTTTCACAGGAGCGATAATTGTTCAGTGAATGGAGGCGGTGTGGCTAAAGACCACTACCGATGACCAGCCTTCATTCACAATAACAGGAAATCATTCATAGGTTAATAGCTGCCTAGTTATACAGGTAGATCATTGTTTGGTTTTAATGCTTGCATAAACTGAACATTGAATGATAAGCAAACTAATTATTGCTCATCATTTAGTTGCTGGCAGCATTTACACTGAACATTTCGGCTTTCTTTGATCCAGTGATAATTCGAACAATAAAGTATTTACTAAAAGATGCCAGATCCTCTTTAATAAACATTATCCTAATAGCTACACAATTATATCCCAGTTTGTCTACATATCTTTCTCAGAGTTTTCATTTTGGATCTTTTGCCATCAAAATTAGGGTTGTCTAATCACAGACTATCTATTTAACCCCTTAGGTTGGCTTCACATGAGCGTGTTTTTGTGCGTGCATAGACACGGACAAAAACACGCTTGTATTTGCAACATTGCATTCCCTATGGTGTGTGCACATGTCCATGTTTTACAGGCATGTGCCTGCAAAGATAGGACATGTGTGCACCATTTGGAATGCATGTATTGTTTTCAATAGAGCTGCGCCTGCTGCCGGCGGCTCCATTGTAAACAATGCTCTGCCAGCACCCCTGCATTCTTTTTCAGGGAGGGGGTTTACATATAAGCCCTTCCCTGAAAAAGAAACATTTAGTATAAAAAAAAAAAAAGATATTTCCTTCATCCCCGCTAGTTAAAAGAATTCTCTGCTGCTGCATCTGCCTCATCTGTGGCAGATGCAGCAGAGAAATTCTTTAATTCTTCAGTCACACATGTCAGCTGCGGTAGAGGATTCTGCTGCCGGCAATTGATTTCAGGGAAGGGCTTTACTTATAAGCCCTTCCCTGAAAATTAAGTAAAAGTGGTTTAAAAAAAACAAAAAAAAATAGATACTCACCTTGCTTCAGCTGCAGGGCACAGCACACCTGTCATTCTTTTGGGGAGAGCTGCCTGTTATTGGCTGAGCACCTCAACCAATCACATTCAGCTCTTTCAGCAGGCGGGGATTTTAAATCCCCGCCTGCTGATAGATCAGCACCACAGTGCAAGGGACAGCAGGAGAAGACGCGGCTGAGCCCCGGCAGCTGAAGCAAGGTGAATATCTATTTTTTTTTTGTTTTTTTTAAACCACTTTCACTTGATTTTTCAGGGAAGGGCTTATATTTAAAGCCCTTCCCTGAAATCAATTGCTGGCAGCAGAATCCTCTACCGCAGCTGACGTGTGACAGCTGCGGTAGAGAATTGAAGAATTCCTCTGCTGTATGTGTCACAAATGTGGCAGATGCAGCAGCAGAGAATTCTTTTAACTAGCAGGGATGAAGGAAATATCTGTCGCATGCAGCAGATGTTTTCTTCATCCCCGCAGGAGTCACGGCAGCAGCGGACGGGTAAGTATATATATATTTTTTTTTTTTACACTAAAATCTTTCTTTTTCAGGGAAGGGCTTATATGTAAAGTCCTTCCCTGAAAAAAGAATGCAGGAGTGCCAACAGAGCATTGTTTTCAATGGAGCCGTTGGCAGCAGCCGCGGCTCCATTGACAACAAGCATGCAGCTGTGTTCACGCGTGTTTTTGCTCGTACCTAGATTCGCACATATGTACGCACCTAAGTAGGCACAAAAACACGCTCGTGTGAACCCACCCTTAGCGATGAGTCTATTTCTTGCTTTAAGGACCAAACAATTCTCATTGACGCATTGCAAGAGACATAACTTGTATAGCTGTATGAGGATCGGCTTCTTTTGGGACAAGTTGTATTTTTAACCCCTTAAGGACATGGCCTCTTTTTTCCCATTTTCATTCCCCCTTCCTTTTCAAAAATCATAACTCCTTTATTTATCCATCGACATAGCTGTATGAGTTCTTTTTTTTGCTGGACGAGTTGTATTTTCCAGTGGTACTATTTAATGTAGCATATAATGTACTGAAAAACTTTTAAAAAATTCTAAGTGGAGTAAAATGCAAAAAAAACCCCAGCCTCCGCCATCTTTCAGTGTGTTTTGTTTCTACGGCGCAGAAACTGCAACAAAAATGACATAATAATTTTATTCTATGGGTCAGTATGATTACTACTATACCAAACTTATGTCTTTTTTTTTGCCGTACTACTTTTATTTTTTTCAAAGACATTTAATTTTTTAAAATTTATTTTCTGCTGTCATCTTCTGCGCGCAATAACGTTTTTATTATTCCGTTGACATAGTTGTGCAAAGGCTCATTTTTTGCAGGAAGTCCTGAAGTTTGCGTTGGTACCATTTTGGAATACATATGACTTTTTGATTGCTTTTTTTGCATTATTTCTTGGAGACAGGGTGACCAAAAAAGTGCATTTCTGGTGTTCTTGATTTTTTTTCTTCTGACGACGTTCATCGTGTGGGGTATGTAATGCATTATTTTGATCGAATCGGATTTTAAGGACATGGAGATACCAAATATGTATTTTTGTTTTATGATTTAGATGCTTTTATTATAAATATGGCAAAAGGGGTGATTAAAACTTTTTTATTACTTTTTTTTTTTACAATTGGTGAAACTTTTTTGATTTTGTTTTTACTTTTATTTTTAGTCCCCCTATGGGATCACAACTAGCGATGCTTTGATCACTCCTGCAGTATGATGTAATGCCATAGCATTAGATCATACTGCGATAGGGCAGGCAGTCTATCAAGCCACCCCACGGAGACGGCTTGATAGGCATTCTGCTCTTACAGCCCTGGGGCCTTTCAGAAGGCCCCCGGCTGACATGACACCCGCATGGCTCCCTGCGATCTCATCAGATCAGCTATACTGTGTGTGCCCAAATGATCATTATTCAATCAGTTGATCAACTCATTCCGAAAAGGATTATTCATGTTGGCACAACCCCTTTAAGTCACTGGTCAGTAAAGGCTCATTTATGGCTTTTTTCCCACTAATTAAAAACCTGCTGGCCAGAGATTCCTCGCATTAACACAATCTCACCTGGGCAAAAAAGCCATAAATTCCTTCAGTTGTTCGTTCCTTCAAACGATAACCATTGTGTGTAAATAGGGCTTAAGATACTATGAAAGATTAAATCAACCAAAAGCCAAGAGTACCGATAGTTCAATATAAAATATTATCTAAAACCTCACTTTCTGGTAAAATGTTTTACTTCTTTAAATAGAGAAACACACATTCCATGATAGATCTTGCATATATATTGAATACTTTAATGTCGATAGAAGTAGGGCACACAAGGTATTTATTTAGTGCATGAAAAAAAACCTCAGGTGTTGTTGACATTTTCTTACTGAAATTGGGTTTACTTGGACTTAACGTACCTTAGAGAACACAACACATTTTGCACTACATAATCCTTCATAAAAAATTCAACTTTCATTCTAATGTGATTCACACTAAACTTGAGTGTGTTTGACAATGAATTGAACTTGGGCAGACTATAGGCACTGAATTATTCAGGAGATAATACAGAACAGAGGATAAGGGGATAAGCTTCTATGCTTCTTTTAGTCAGTGTTAGCATCCACAAGAATAAATGTATTTACAATTGTGTAGAGTGTATAAAAAAAGATTTGCTTCAAGAAATAGGCTTTCAGCTCGCTCCATAGTTGTGCCTGCATTTTATGCTTTAGAATGTATAAAGTAGAGAGCAAAAATGAATCTCTACTTAATTTCTACTCATCATTTATTAATATATATTTTATTTGATCATATGTATTATATTTAATTATGAATATAATTTAAAACTCTAAAAATATAATTAAGATTTTTTTTTCGATGACTGATAGTTTGCTGATTAGTTGAATGCGCTTTATTGCATTTTGGATATTAGTTCTAATTCATTCTCTCCTCAAGAACTGATGTAGCAAACCTTTGTGAATTTTGATATTATTTGTAGGATGAGTAAAGCATATGTTGTGCTCACTTTAATGGGTGTAATGTAATACTTGACTTGCGTCGGATTGGTTTACCACTTAATTAGTTGTTATCACTCACTTTATTACATTTTCCAGTGTAATTGATATTTTTTACTGCACATAAGCATAGCCTATATTTATACAAAATATCCTGAAATGTCATTTATCAGTACCTTTAAATTCATTTTAAAATCTATTATACTTTATCTAAAAGTAGTATCTATTATGCCTTAGAGAAACAGTGTCCTGTAAAAGTATTCAAATCCGCCCCCCCCCCCCCCGCTGCTTTACTTGTTTTATTACATCACAACCTAGAATTAAAATGGATTTTACATGACATCTGCCATCGCTTTTGAGCTCTATAAACTATTTTATGGGGCTCAAAGTTAAGGATCAGGGGATCAGCTCCCCAGATCACTTGTCCTCTTACCTTTGAGCCCAATAACTTACATTGTAGGGCTCAAAGGTAATGGTAGATGCCCTTTTATTTAGATTTTATGGAGTAGACCTGGCAAAATATTCCAAATGGTTAAAGTGGAATAAAAAAATACCTTGTTTAATAAAT
Organism: Eleutherodactylus coqui; assembly: GCF_035609145.1. NCBI lineage: Eukaryota > Metazoa > Chordata > Amphibia > Anura > Eleutherodactylidae > Eleutherodactylus > Eleutherodactylus coqui. Next base: position 208,511,887 of record NC_089841.1, on the reverse strand, counting down.
AAATGCTGAAAAGATGTGAATGCAAATGTATTCAGCCCATTTGCTATGAAACCATTAAATAATGTCTGGTGCAACCAATCAACTAAGTCAGTGATTAGTTGAATAAGGCCCACTATTGTGCAATTAAGATGTCACATAATCTGTCACACCTCTGAGAAAGCAATATGAATACCTAGGAGCTCTCCAAGCACATAAGAGACAAAGTTGTGCAGGAGTACAGATAACGATTGGGTTAAAAGAAAAATCCCAAGCTTTGACTATCCCACAGAGCACCATTAATTACAATTATTGCAAAATGGAAAAAATATGGCACAGCTACAAACCTGACAAGAGACGGCCTCCCACCAAAACTCAAAGAAGTGCCCTTTCTTTTCTTTTGCTACAATAAAAAAAAAACATCCAGCACCTTCAAAGTGATTGGCATGTTGGAAAAATCAAATAATAAAAACCCATCCGAAAATCCAATTTAATTCCAGGTTGTAATGCAATAAAATGAGAAAAACACCTAGGGCAGGGGGGGATACTTTTGCAAAGTACTGTAAATGATAAAATTTCTGGTTGCCTGTAGCCATCTCAAGGAGAATTTAGAACATACACTTCTATACGACTCCCATTGAACTGAACACTAAGAGTATGATTTGGTATGTGAAGAGCCCTAGTGATGGCTGCAGAAATAATTTTATCATATAATTGATGCATGAGGGGTTACCCAAAAAATACCAGAATCCTCTTCTAGTGGGTGGGCGCCTCTAGTACAGCCTTCTGTTGCTAGGTGAATATCTCTTCTGTGGCCGTATGCCAGCTGGCATTGTTGGGGAAGGTTGCATTCTGCTGCAGTGAATTTTTTTTCAACAAATTATTCAGTTTTCCATCTATTGTGTGATGGCCGATTCATATGAACAACGTACAGCTGTGAATTTTTGTATCCTTTTCCACTGCTCAAAGCACTAGTAAAATAAAGTTGCACAGAGCGAGATTGGGTGAATACGGAGGGTGAGGTAAGGGTGTCATGCTATTTTTCATCAAAAATTACTTAACACTCAGTGTTGTGTGGGCAGCTACATTGTCATGATGGAATAACCAATAACCTGTTTGCCCACACAGCACTGAGTGTTAACCCTTTCCAATCCAATTTGAATCCGGGTTTTGCTAGGGGGCTTACTCTTTTTCTGCTGCTATACAATGGCGCTGTATGCTGGCTAAAGCCAGTACTGCATGAGGTGACACGTTGGATAGGCTCCAACAGCAGAGAGGCTGGCAATATACAGTAAGAGAACCCCGACGGACGTCTTCCAACATCGGAGCTGAATAGCCTTAAATCCTAATGTCTTCAGAGGTTAGACAGTGGATTGGAAAGAGTTAAAGAATTTTTGACACCTTTGCCTCACCCTCTGCATTCACCTGATCTTTCTCCATGTGTCTTTTTTTTACAAGTGCTTTGCACTATTTGCAATGGGGAGAGGTGAAATGGGGGTGGGGCTAATTCTCAGCACTTAACCCCGCCCCCATCCCGCCTCCTTTAATTGCAAATAGTGCAGAGGGGCGGAGAGGAGGCAGAGAGGGGGAGGGAGCTCAGTTCCTGCTCCTGGCTCTTCCATCCCCCCCCCCTGCACATGAGGACAACGTATATCGGCTCGCCGTGAAAACCGAGCCGATATACGTTCGTGGGAATGCAGCCTTAGTAGGATTTAGCCATCACAAAATTAGCAAAAAAACTGAACACAACCTTTCCTGACAACGTCCGCTGGCATAACGCCACAGAAGTGTTCTGCAGACATTCAGCTAGCAACAGAAGCTTGTACTAGTAACACCCCACCCATCAGAAGAGGATTCTTGTTTCTTTTGGGTATCCCCTTGTGTATCTGTTTCTTCCAACAAAAGGCAGTGGTTTGAGGTATTAGGATACCTTCTGTGCACCTCTACTGGATGAATCTAATCATATAGTCATTAGTAGGGTTTAACTCTTTTACACCTTCATCTTTTATTTAGAATAATTAGTAAATCACTTAAATGTCCCAGATTGTAAATAGAGGCTTCTAAATAGTACCTGTATGCTGTGTTTATTATAAATAATATATTAATAGTACAGTATATTACTTGGGTATATAAGTCTATTAAATTATGTAGATCTAGAAGGGTTTTACTAATGAACCTAAGCATTCTAGACCTGGTAATTAATTAAATTGGAGCAGATTGAGAAGGGATGAGTAGCTTGGGCTTCTGACAAGGGAATATTAATTTATGTCAGAGCATAAAAAATTAGACATAATGTTTAGAGAAGAGGATAATAATTCATCTAGATTTGTTTAGGAGAAAAATCTTTGTTTATCTACCAATGAAATGTTGGTGTTTTCGGTAATATTATAAACCAAAGATATATGATCATTGCTTTCTACAGTTTAAATAGTGTTAATATGTATCCCTGTAAAAGGTCAATGAATATATTAATTAGTTGTATATAACCAGAAGCCTGAGGAAATCAATATAAAACCCGTAAAAAATTTTTTATATATTCTTTATTTATTATAAGAAGCATAATATTATCAACAATTGCAATGAAACATGCATCGAATATGATGTACAGTCATAGTTGAACAGCATAAATGAACAAGTTTAATAATTTTTCATTTAGTTTTAATAACACTGAAATTATAAAGGGTAGAAAGGGAGAAGGTAAGAGGGGTAGAGGGGGGGGGGGATACGTGGATGAGAGTGCATCCTGAAATCACCAGTGGTTATGGGATTAGAAGTAATGTAAATCTGAGCAATTGAGAGTTACCTGTCAGGCAAATCCCACTTGCGCTAAGCTGCCAGCGGGTCAAATTGTGTAGTGCTTACCAGAAGGTAGGTTCTTTACCGTTGAGATAATATTCGGACAAGTGGATTAAGTTCCTGTCCAGGGGCCCCAAGTTTTCTCAAATTGGTTATGGGTTCTATTAGCCCAACTTGACAGTTCTTCGAATCTGCGGATTTCATTCACCTTGGACAGCCACTGTGCAAATGTAGGAGCTTGAGGTTGTCGCCAGAGTAGTGGTATGAGAGATTTAGCGGCTGCTATAAGGTGGGTGGTCAGATCATATTTGGAAGGTCTGAAAATTGCTGATGGCCTCGCTAGAAAGATTTGTTCTGGGAGGAGGGTAAAGGACCTATTTGTTATTTCTTGGATTTTAGTTTCTATCTGGTCCCAGAAGGGTTTTATTTGTGGGCAGGACCACCAGATATGCACTAGAGAACCTATATATTTGCTACAGCGCCAGCATTTGTTTGAATTTGAGAGCTTGTAGGCAAATAGCCATTCTGGGGATTTATACCAGCGTGTTAGGAGCTTGTAGTGATTTTCTTGTAGTCTAATGCATCTGGAGTGTCCTTGAGCGCTTCCTAAAATAGACTTTACCTCCTTGTCTGATAGGTTTATTTTAAGATCAGTTTCCCAGGACCTAATAAACGCGGGTCTGGATATATCGCGGTGGTCTATGAACTTCCTTTTAAGGATTGACAGTTTTCTACCGTGATTGAGTCTGGCTGCAGCGACTCTCTCAAATTCGGTAGGCGGCCGCGAGGATGGGAATGCTTTATTGAAGTTATCTAGTGTTTTTGTTAGGTGAAGGGTTTGGAGGTGGTTAAGAGGTGGATGGTGGGTTAATGCTAGGAGTTTTTCAATGAGCTGGGGATCTTTAGTGGTCCGATGGAACCACAAGTCATTTATGGTAAGTTTGCCTAGGAGAGACCATAGTTTTTCTGTATGTTTGTCCAGTTTTATGTTTAGTAGCTCCGGGACAAGAGTCAGAGGTAATATAGGAGAGGGGCGAGGAGCCAGCTCTCCTTGAAACGAGTCCCAGATTTCACACGCGCCGCTTATGAGGGGGTCAGTTGAAGCTTTCCTATAAATTTTCCTAGAGGGACACCATAAGTCTTTGAGAAGGGTTGAACCATATGTTGCTTGCGCTAGTGAGCTCACAATAGTGTTTTTTGAGGGGTTGACTAGTTCAAGCCATCTGCTAAGCTGAATGGCCTTGTAATAATGTTCTATGTCGGGAAGGCCTATGCCTCCCTTCTCTCTTCTCAGTGTAAGTAGTTTGTGTGATAAGCGAGGGCGTTTACCATTCCAGAGAAATCTGGAGAAAATGGTCTTAATACACTTGAAGAAAGAGGCTGACAGGCGAATAGGGATCATTTGTAGTTTATATAAGATTTTTGGTACGATGTACGTTTGGATCAAGTTTTTCCTACCAAACCAGGTGAGGAATGGTAAATTGTATGATTTTAGAAGTGTTGCTACCTCATCTAGGAGGGGGGCGAAATTCCTGTTATATAGGTTTTCAAGATTTTTTGTAATGTGTATTCCTAGGTAATCTATATGGGATTTAGCCCAACCAAAGGGGGATGATGACTGCAGTTTACTTACCATTGACGAGGAGAGAGAGATATTTAGTATGATGGATTTTGAAGTATTCACTTTAAAATTTGAGGCTGAGCCATAGACTTGTAATATGTCATTTATTTTACTAAGGCTTTTTTCAGGATTGGTTGTGGTGAATAATATATCATCTGCAAATGCCAAAGTTTTTATTTGGTGATGGTTCAGTTTTATACCTTGCACCTCATCACACTGTCTTACCATCTGAAGTAGGATTTCAATTGAAAGGATAAAAAGAGTAGGGGAAAGGGGGCAGCCCTGTCTTGTTCCATTTGAAATTGTGAAAGGTAAAGAAAATATGTCGTTCGCTTTTATTTTCGCATGGGGGCTCGAATATAAAGAGAAGATGGCTTGAGTTAGGGCGGGGGGGAAATTAAATTTGTCTAATACGGCCCGCATGAAATCCCAATTTACCCTATCAAATGCTTTTTCAGCATCTATTCCTAGCAGTGCCAGGGGTATTTTTTTGTTCTGGGCATATCTAATTATGTGCAGGAGACGTGTTGAATTGTCTTTACCTTCTCGGCCTGTCACAAACCCAGATTGTTCCTCGTTTATCAGACTTGATATTACTGTGTTGATTCTTTTGGAGAGTAATTTAGCCCATATTTTGACGTCTAAATTTAGGAGCGAAATCGGGCGGTAGCTACTACATAAAAGAGGGTCCTTCCCTTCCTTGTGTATAAGAGAGACAAAGGCCTCTTGAGCCTGTCTTGGCAATTGCGCTCCTCTTAGTAAGGCGTTGAAAGAGGATACTAACTGGGGTAGTATTATATCTTGAAACTTTTTATAATACGCCAAAGGGAATCCGTCAGGACCTGGGCTTTTATGTTGTGCAAAGCTATTTAAAACATTTGTTAGTTCGTCAAGAGTTATTGGTTTTGTTAAGTTAGAGGAATCTTCAGCTTTCAGACTTGGTAGGTCTAATGGAGAGAGTAAATCTTTAATTTTTTTCTTTTTGTCCTCTGATTCTTGGTTATCTGTTTTATTTAAGTTGTACAGCTCTGAGTAGAACTCACGGAAGGTCTGGGCTATTTTTTTTGGACAGTTGTGTAGATTTCCTGCTCGATCTGTGATGAGGGGGATATGGGTTTTACTCCTGGCTTTCTTTATCATAGAAGTCATAAGTCTACCTCCTTTATTGCCGTGTGCGTATAGATGATGTTTGAAATAAAGTACTGATTTTGCAAACTTCTTATTCAAGATATCTTTCAACTTTTCTCTAAGTTCCGTTAATTTTGGTTGGGCTTCTTGAGCTTTTTTTTGCTTTGCTATCTGCTCGAGGGAGGAGATTTGCAAGAGTAGGTCATCTATTTCTTTCTGATTGCGTTTTTTTTGGGATGCTCCTAGAGCTATGAATGTGCCTCTGATGACTGCCTTGTGTGTCTCCCAAATCAAAGGTTGCTTTTCTGGAGTCTGGGTGTTTTCCTTAAAAAAGAATTCTAAATTTTTAGCTATTGTTTCGGCTATTTCTTGGTTCTCTAAAAGAGATTCATTCAATCTCCAAGACCAGTTTTTATGAAATGCGCTCGGTTTGACGAGGGAGACTGTTACAGGTGCATGATCAGAGATTGTTATATTACCTATTTTTGGGTTCTTTATTTGGTGTAATAGAGAGGAGGTGACAAAGATGTAGTCTATTCTTTGGTGGGATTTGTGTACTTGGGAGTAAAATGAATAGTCTTTGACTGTTGGGTTGAGAGTTCTCCAAACGTCTATAACCTGTAGTTCCTGAAGTGTACCAAGCAACCTCTTCCTCGCCTTCTGAGGTATCTGAGATTTTCCCGAGGATGAGTCGAGAGAAGGGTTAATAGTTAGGTTTAGGTCAGCTCCTATTATTATTTTGCCCTCTGCGAACAATTTAAGTTTATTTAAGGCTTCTAAAAGCCACAGAATTTGGCCCTGGTTGGGGGCGTAAAGGTTTGCTAGGGTGTATGTTTCTGAATGTATTTTGCCCTTTAGAAAGAGCATTCTTCCCTCTGTATCAGAGAGTGTATTTTCAAGAATAAATGGTACAGATTGATGGAGCGCTATGGCAACTCCTTTTGAGGCGCTTGAGGGGTGGCTGTTAAAGTGCCATTTATCGAAAGGTCTTTTGGGGAATTTTGGGGAATTTTCACCTTTAATGTGTGTCTCCTGGAGGAAAATTATTGACGAGTTTAATTTTTTAAGAAGCCACGTTATCCTGCTTCTTTTTTGGGGTGCATTTATCCCCTTAGCGTTTAGGGTAGTAATTACAAATTCTTCCGCCATTTGCGGTCGGGGTGTATATTTGCGTGCTATTGTAGAGTTTACCAGAGGTGATCAGATGCACGGGATAAAGGACGTAGGATAGGTTCCGGTTAGTAGGAAAGTGGGAGGGAGGAGGGAAGGTACAAAAAGTAAACGAAAACTAGTAAAAGGTCCTGGGACTAAGTCCTGGGAAAAGTGTTAATTCTTCTCAGATCCGCAAGAAGAGGATGCAAGTCTGAGAATAGAATGTATTGTAGGAATAGTGTGCCCCACTCAAAGCAGTGGGATTATGTTATCAAGTTTCAATTTTTCTTAACATAAAAAACTCTAATATAACTCTAACTGTCAGCGAGAGTGCGACGCCTGACAAGTCTTGCCAAACAGCCAACAGGTCTGAAGTGTGAGCGGCAGGCGATCGCCCCACCCCGCGCCCCCCAGGAGGGGAGGCAGGGGGGGGGAGAGAGCAGCCACACCAGATGACAAGGAAGAAAACAATACGTCGATCAAACGCCCAACACCCAGCCACCCAGGGCGGCCGAGGGGCCACGCCCACCACGGGAGACAAGGTGTCCCCAGCGCAGGCCCAAACCCCCCGGCCCCCCAGGGAAGCAGAGCAGCAAGCGAGACCACCAAGTGATCTGAACACAACTGCCACCCACATGTCCACAGGCGCCATGTGTCCACGGCGCCAGAGAGGGCGCTGCGGGAGGCAGTTCAATCTAAAACAGGTGATGAGTTACTGTGGTACTTATCAGCAGAGGAACCAATATCCCACCACGGCTGCGTCTTCTCTTCAATAAGTAAGTCCAACTCCTTGCGCAAGCAGGTCGAAGATATCTTCTGCTGTGGGGAGACATCCTTGAAAGCAAGCGGAAAAGGGGACGGGAGTAAAAAAAGGGGGGTAACGAAGGTGCGATGAAGAGCAGAAAGAGATAGTTAGGATCGCCCGATCCTCCGCTGGTGGGACAACCTTCGGCCGCCAGGCCTAACCTGAACTGGTCCTCATGCTGATCTATCAAAACTCTGGTGTCCGTGGACGACTATTCATCCTGCAGCTTGGGAGTCTCCAAGAGCCGAGACTGCTGAAAATCGAGTCTTGCTCTAGATCTTCTGTTCTTAGGTGACTTAGAGCGGGAGACCTCCTTCCATGGGGTTTGTTTCTCTAATTTTTTGGCGCCCTCTTTTTCCCCCAGAGGCATCCATGAGGGTATCTGTATTGGTGCGGTATCTAGTGCACTCCAAGCTCTTTCCAGATCTGCTGGAGTATGAATAGTAATGCGTTTGCCGTCTTTTTGAATTGCCAAGCCAAAGGGGAAGAGCCATGAATATTTCAAATTTTTAGCTCTGAGAATCTCGAGGAGGGGTTTCAATTGCCTTCTCTTTGCTAGGGTGGAAGGGGCCAAGTCTTGGTAGAGTTGGATGATGGCGTCTTGGTACTGTACTTCATCCCTATCTCTAGAGGCTGTTAGTATTGCTTGTGTGTCGACAAAAGAAAGTAAGCCACAGATTATATCCCTGGGGGGATCGCCAGATTTCGGCTTGGGTCTAAGAGTTCTATGAATTCTCTCAATCGTGATCTGCCTGGCGCGCTCTTCGCCCAATAGGTCAGTGAATATAGTTGCTGCCATACTTCTTAAGGCCTCAGGGAGAACAGACTCTGGAATATTCTTGAATCTAATGTTCCGTCTGCGACTTCTGTTTTCTTGGTCCTCAATGAGGACCAAAGCTCTATCTATCTGGTCTCTCTGTGTGTCTACTTGGTCAGTCAGATCGTTCGACTGTGCGATAAGATCAGTGCAGGTGTTCTCCAGATCCTCTACTCTGTTGCCGATTTGTTGTATTTCTGTTTTTATTTCGGTCAGTTCTTTTAGGATAGGTTGGAGCGCTTGTGCCAGAGCCTTTTTAAGAAAGTTCTTGGTTATACCTGATCTATGGGCGCTGCTTAAATCTGTATCGTCTTCGCTATCTGAGTCTGATGCAGAGCCGTTCTCGTCTTCTGCTACTGGCGGAGGGTTTTTCTTAGAGGTACTCGCAGGAGAATGAGCGCTCTTCCTCTTTAAAAAGCGCTGCATGTCAGGTTGGTTTTTAGATAACGTCTGCTGACTGGAGGCGGATATCGCTTTTTCTTTCGCCGTCTTGACCATCTTGCATATAGTTAAGGGCTAAAGCCTTTACGTGGGGCACAAATCTGGAGCGTGTTTTACAGCATCGGTGTTCTGTAGTCTCCCCTTTTTTTTTTTTTTTTTTTTTTTTTTTTTAGGGAGAGTATTTTGTTATGTTATTCTTTCCTGCAAGGGTGTGAGGCAGGAAGTGGGAGCTGGAGAACTTAGGTGGTGGTGGGGGGGGGGACGTGGGTCACCACTGTTGGGTTAAGAGAGTCTGTGCAGACCAAAGCAGAGAGCAGGGGAAAGCTGTATACGCTGTAAGTTGCACTCCCTATGCTTATTGCTGCTTAGATGGTCGTTTTGGCTCTCAGCCAAAGGTCTGCCTGGTCTGTCGGTGGATGTTAGCTCTCCCCAGGAAAGGCACTCGCCTCCTTTATTGATATGGAGAGAGGAGCAGGGACTTCTATCACTTTAGGTACTCCTGGGTGACTATCCCGAATGTTTCTGTGCGGGGTGTATATGCAGGCTTACCGCTCGGCTCCGGTGTCCTCCGCTATGTCGGGACCCTCCGGTCCTTCTTGTCTGCCTCTTCCAGCACCGCCGCAGCGTGCAGCAGCACGGGGAAGAGTACTGGATTGAGGGGTACTCCGGATGCTTCAGGCCGAGCACGGCCCGCTCGCGCTCTTTTGTAGCCGAAAATTTAGTCCCCGGTTCCGGCCGGATATGTAGGCCTCACCTGCCGCTTCCTATTTAACTCACAGCGGAGTCTCCGTTTCGGTCCCGCTTCTTCCTCCAACACCGGGAGGCCTTCTTCTTAGCAGAGGAGCCTTGGGTGAGTGGAGAAGGTGTTTAAAAACACCCGTTTTGGCAGATCTCCGACGAGCTCGCTCGCAGTGCGACTTCCCGCTCCAGAGGTTAGGCCACGCCCCCAAACCCGTAAAATTTAATGTGAAATATTGAGAATTGGTACTGCACCTAATTTATACCCTTAACGACCCCCCATACACCTTTTTACAGCAGCCGTTAAGGAGCCTTACTCGAATGCATACGCCTTTTCATGGTGCTGCAACAAAAGCCTGGCATGAGTCTCCCGTGCCATGGGAAGCAGGTGACAGCACTAGCAACCATCGATTCTCGCTATTAAACCCTTTACATGCTGTTGTCAATATAACCATGCCATGTAAAGGTCTGAAAAACGGAGAGAGATTCCTCTATCACCAATCAAACCCCTGTAATGTGATTGCAGGGTTGCTATGGCACCTGGAGGCTTGAATATGATTTCTGGGTCTTATGAGGCTTAGCCCCAGGCTGAGCTTCATAAGCTATATAATGCATTGCATTATATAGAGTTGAATTTAATGAATGGCAAAGCGCTGCCTGTGATTGGTTGAGCACTGTGACCAATCACAGGCAGCTCTCAGATGTCGTTCAATGAATGGCTGAGCGCTGCTATGATTGTCTGAGCGCTCAGCCAATCAGACACAGCCCTTTCAGCAGGGGGGGATTTTAAATCCCGCCAGCTGAAAGGGTTTCAGAGCAAAGCAGGGAGACAAGTGGCTAGACGTGCCTGAGCCCCACTGCAGTGGAGAGGTTAGTATATATATATATATATTTTTTTTTTTTACACATGCCAGGGATGATTTTCAGGGATGGGCTTATATTTTAAAGTCCTTCCCTGAAAATCACTGCAAGGGCTGCCGGCAGCAGCAGCGGTCCTATTAAAAGCAATGGTGCACAGAGCTTCATTCATGCATGTTTTTGCATGTACATGTATGCACGGTTTTGTGTGCACCTATGTACACACATAAACACGCTCATGTGAATGAGGCCTTAATTATACTGCACAGTGAATGGCACTAAAAATAAAAAACATTCTAGAAAAAATGGCTTAAAAGGTGATTAAAATGTTGTGTCCCAAAAAATAGGATTAATGAAAACTAGAGTTCATCCTACAAAAAACAAGACCTCATAGAGCTCCATCAATGGAAAAATACAAATGCTGTGTCTCTTGGTATATGGCAACACAAAAGTAAGTCTTAAAAAAATATACAAGAATAGCAAAACATAGGAAAACTGTATAAACTTGGTAGCACAGGAATTGTGCTAACACAGAGAATAATGCTGTTGATATTTATTCTGCATGCTGAACACCATAAAAATGAAAACTAAAAAACAAATGAACACATTTCTTTTTTTCCCCAATCACCTTAAAAAATTAATAAAAATTATAAAATACATTATGTGCACTCAAAATTGATGTCATTAAAAAACAAGCCCTCATGTAGCTATGTTGATCGAAAAACTTGAGAAATTAGGTGGTTATTAAGGTGCAAACAGGCCTTGTACTAAGTGGTTAATCTATGAAACTACTAATGACCACTTGTCTGTAGTATGTGAGTGAGTGCTTCTGATACTCCATCCCTGGTAACATCGTTGCTCTGCCCCCTGGTGATGCCACTGACGGTCCTACAACATGTATAAAACACAGAGTCTGACCGACAGAAGAACAACACAGTTAGGGTTCTTGGAAAGAAGGCTAAAAATAACACACTGAGAATACAACTAAGGTAACTTTCTGACTTTTGTAAGTAGCATTGAATAATTGAGTTGTGACCCCTTACTTTTCCTAGTTAGGGCTTAGAGAATGCTCGTGCCGAATTTCGGGTTTGTACAACAGCAGGAAGTTATGGAATTTCTCCTTAAGGCCTTAGTCACACGGGCGTTTTATGCCGCGATTTGCGGATCGCATGACGGATGCGCATCCGCAAATCGCGTGACCGGGGCCGAAAAATCGCCCGAAAAAACTGCTCCTAGCCGCTTTTCAATAGAAACAGGCCGGAGCTGTCCAGCGCATTGAATTAAATGGAGCCGGCAATACAGTCGGCTCCATTGAAAGCAATGCGTTGCGGGCGATCTCACGATGAATTGTCGGGAAGGGCTTAAAGGGGTTGTCCCGCGCCGAAGCGGGTTTTTTTTTTTTCAACCCCCCCCCCCGTTCGGCGCGAGACAACCCCGATGCAGGGGTTAAAAAAGAACACCGGACAGCGCTTACCTTAATCCCCGCGCTCCGGTGACTTCTTACTTACCCGGTGAAGATGACCGCCGGGATCTTCTACCTCCGTGGACCGCAGCTCTTCTGTGCGGTCCATTGCCGATTCCAGCCTCCTGATTGGCTGGAATCGGCACGTGATGGGGCGGAGCTACACGGAGCTACACCGAGCCCCATTGAGAAGAGCAGAAGACCCGGACTGCGCAAGCGCGTCTAATTTGGCCATTAGACGGCGAAAATTAGACGGCAACCATGGAGACGAGGACGCCAGCAACGGAACAGGTAAGTGAATAACTTTTGATAACTTCTGTATGGCTCATAATTAATGCACAATGTACATTACAAAGTGCATTAATATGGCCATACAGAAGTGTATAGACCCACTTGCTGCCGCGGGACAACCCCTTTAAATATATAAGCCCTTCCCTGCAATTCATCCAGAAATGTGTAAAAATAAAAAATATATACACTACCGTTCAAAAGTTTGGGGTCACATTGAAATGTCCTTATTTTTGAAGGAAAAGCACTGTACTTTTCAATGAAGATAACTTTAAACTAGTCCTAACTTTAAACAAATGCACTCTATACATTGCTAATGTGGTAAATGACTATTCTAGCTGCAAATGCCTGTTTGTTTGTGCAATATCTACAAAGGTGAATAGAGGCCCATTTCCAGCAACTATCACTCCAGTGTTCTAATGGTACAATGTGTTTGCTCATTGGCTCAGAAGGCTAATTGATGATTAGAAAACCCTTGTGCAATCATGTTCACACATCTGAAAACAGTCTAGCTCGTTACAGAAGCTACAAAACTGACCTTCCTGTGAGCAGATTGAGTTTCTGGAGCATCACATTTGTGGGGTCAATTAAACGCTCAAAATGGCCAGAAAAAGAGAACTTTCATCTGAAACTCGACAGTCTATTCTTGTTCTTAGAAATGAAGGCTATTCCATGCGAGAAATTGCTAAGAAATTGAAGATTTCCTACAACGGTGTGTACTACTCCCTTCAGAGGACAGCACAAACAGGCTCTAACCAGAGTAGAAAAAGAAGTGGGAGGCCGTGTTGCACAACTAAGCAAGAAGATAAGCACATTAGAGTCTCTAGTTTGAGAAACAGACGCCTCACAGGTACCCAACTGGCATCTTCATTAAATAGTACCCACAAAACACCAGTGTCAACATCTACAGTGAAGAGGCGGCTGCGGGATTTTGGGCTTCAGGGCAGAGTGGCAAAGAAAAAGCCATATCTGAGACTGGCCAATAAAAGAAAAAGATTAAGATGGGCAAAAGAACACAGACATTGGACAGAGGAAGACTGGAAAAAAGTGTTGTGGACGGATGAATCCAAGTTTGAGGTGTTTGGATCACAAAGAAGAATGTTTGTGAGACGCAGAACAAATGAAAAGATGCTGGAAGAATGCCTGACGCCATCTGTTAAGCATGGTGGAGGTAATGTGATGGTCTGGGGTTGCTTTGGTGCTGGTAAGGTGGGAGATTTGTACAGGGTAAAAGGGATTCTGAATAAGGAAGGCTATCACTCCATTTTGCAACGCCATGCCATACCCAGTGGACAGCGCTTGATTGGAACCAATTTCATCCTACAACAGGACAATGACCCTAAACACACCTCCAAATTGTGCAAGAACTATTTACAGCAGAAGCAGGCAGCTGGTATTCTATCGGTAATGGAGTGGCCAGCGCAGTCACCAGATCTGAACCCCATTGAGCTGTTGTGGGAGCAGCTTGACCGTATGGTACGCCAGAAGTGCCCATCCAACCAATCCAACTTGTGGGAGATGCTTCTAGAAGCGTGGGGTGCAATTTTACAAGCTTACCTCAACAAATTAACAGCTAGAATGTCAAAGATGTGCAATGCTGTAATTGCTGCAAAAGGAGGATTCTTTGACGAAAGCAAAGTTTGATGTAAAAACAATGTTATTTCAAATACAAATCATTATTTCTAACCTTGTCAATGTCTTGACTCTATTTTCTATTCATTTCACAACGCATGGTGGTGAATAAGTGTGACTTTTCATGGAAAACACAAAATTGTTTGGGTGACCCCAAACTTTTGAACGGTAGTGTATATACTCACCTTGTCCCGGCAGACGGAGTTCAGCGCGGCCTGCCGGCAGTTCTCCTGAACTGCTCTCTGTAGTATTCAGCAGCCGGGGATTTAAAATGCCCGCCTGCTGAATGAACTGCCTCTGATTGGTCACAGCCTGACAAATCAGAGGCAGCTCTCACGCACACCCATTCATGAATTCATGAATGGGTGTGAGTGAGAGCTGCCCCGATTGGTCCCTGCACTGAGCCAATCAACGGCAATCTGAAATACTACATGAAACAGTACAGAATTCTGAAGAAATTCTTGAAGGGGTTGTCTGATTTGTACTCTATAAATCTATCTTTTTCAACAGGCTGTGTAAAATTAGATCTCTCTGGTCCCCTGAAGGTACCCTCTAGTTAGCAGAAGTTGGATATTCAAGGGGACCACTGTGTTGGTTGAACCTGTGTTTCAATAACAACGATTGCTATGGAACACAATTCCTCCAATTACTGGAGGACATATAATCCATGCAACATGTTGGCAAATTATATCAGCCAAATAGCACTCAACCTTGTTGAGAGTGTGCCAAGTCAACTTAAAGTCACTGAAGACTAGGGGAGAACAGTTGTTAAAAAAGGTATGTGACATGGCTCAAACCTGGGACTAGTGATGCCAGACCCTTCTGAAAGCATTACCACCACATCCCTCCAGCACTCTACCAAGAAGCCACAATGCTGTTAAAGCACATGCTGGATAATAACATTATTTCAGCAGATTAAGAGCCAGTGAGCCTTACCAGGTGTGCTAATGAAGGAAAAAGATGGCAGCCTACAGTTTTGGCAAAACACAAGTACTGCGTCAGAGATGTAAGCAAACTACTTTTCTACCCTAGATCTAGCAAATAGTTTCTGACAAGTAGTTGTTGCTAAGAAAAATCAAGAGAAGATGGCCTACATAAGTTACATAGGACGGTTAAAAGTCTTGCATATGCCTTTTGGCCTCAAATTTTAGATATGATGGAACTATGCCTAGGAGAGTTAAACTTTGAATGTCTGCCAATCTACCTGGATGACATCATTATCTTCTGAGCCACCTTCTTGGAACACCTATAGAGATTGGATCTAGTGTTGCGTTGGCTGAAAAAGCATGACTTAAATTTGAAAATGCACAAGCTTCTCTTATTCAAGAAGAGCATTGAATATTTATAGTATGTAGTCACCAGAAATGGAGTCCAGCTAATAAACTCTAATGTAAGGACAGTGCAGTAATGGCGTACCCCAAACACAGTTGTGGAGCTCCAGCCCTTCTTGGACCTGCAGCAGGAGATTAAGAAAGAGTTCGCTAAAGTGGTCAAACCGCTATATGCTTTATTGAACAGAGGCAAAAAATCAAGAGGAATGCCTTGAAGTGTGGCTATGAGGAGGAGTTCCACAAGCTAAAAAGACATGTAAACCCTTTGTCTGGATAACATTAAAGGTCAAAGGTTAAGGCCATGTGAGCATTCTATAAAATGAAGCACTTTGGCTGCTACATCAAGACGTTCTTACAAGTAGCATGGCAAAGAAAACATAAATAATATTTTATAACAGGAGACAAGGTTATAGGTAAAGAGCAAAAATAAATGTGACAATTTGGAGTGAAAACAGTGTGAACTTATTTTGAACTGTTGTACTCACTGTGCTGTCCCAGCTTGAAGAAACAAGCTGTAAAAGTAATGTTACAGATCACAGTGGGTTTTGATCTCTACTTTATACTTTGCAAAGCTAGCCACAGAGTCTTAACAAGAGTCATGATTAGGAACCAGCGGAAATGCTGAACCTGTTCATCAAGCCTGTCTATGAATACATATTAAAAAAATTAAGATAAAGAACACATTTCTCGATAATTTGTAAAAGTAGGAAATATACTGGTTAATTATACTAAAAAACATAACTGTTTCTAATGCCAACCTATAAACCATTCACTCTGACATATTTTTTATTCTCAACCATATTTTTTTTACCAATTTTGTCAAAAGTGGTATTACATCTTAAGACAACGATCGAATCCCAAAGATGACAGTGTGAGCAAAACCTAAAAGTGAATGCCTACCCTTGAATACCATTTTTTGCTTTTTGAATCTAAATAGATCTGGGATGATTCATTTCTTAAGAAATCTTTATAGTGGATAGAATTTCATATTCATGACACAAAGTTTCAAACTTTTAGCACAGAATGTTGGACCTAAAAACAACATGGTATTGAAAAGTGGATATTCACTTACCTACAATAACTAATTGTAACTTTATGCCAGAACTACATGCCCATTTAGACACAACGTTTATCACTCAAAATTCGCTCAAAGTCGTCTTTTGAGTGATAACCGTTGTGTCTAAATGCACGGCTATTGTGCAGTTTTCATGCACAATTCGTTCCTCACTCAATTCTTGTTTTCTTGAATTTAGTGATGAACTTTTATCAGCGCTGCAGGCTGTTATCACAGTCAGCAGCGTTGATAAGATTCTTTCAGCTCATGTACCACTGGTAGTTCACAGCAGGACACGAGCGGTGAGCGCAGAGAATAATACAGCGGTTTGCTTATGCAGAACAGCTGTATTGTTCACCGAGTGATAGCGGCGGTGTCCCACATTGCCTGCATAGCTCTTTAGTAGCTACTCAGTTACTATAGACTATGCAAAGATGATCACTCAAAACTGTCACTCAATCTGTCATTTGAGCAACTCTTAAAGGGGTTGTCCCGAGGCAGCAAGTGGGTCTATACACTTCTGTATGGCCATAATAATGCACTTTGTAATGTACATTGTGCATTAATTATGAGCCATACAGAAGTTATAAAAAGTTTTTTACTTACCTGCTCCGTTGCTAGCGTCCTCGTTCCCATGGAGCCGACTAATTTTTGGCCTCCGATGGCCAAATTAGCCGCGCTTGCGCAGTCCGGGTCTTCAGCAGTCTTCTATGGAGCCGCTCGTGCCAGAGAGCGGCTCCGTGTAGCTCCGCCCCGTCACGTGCCGATTCCAGCCAATCAGGAGGCTGGAATCGGCAGTGGACCGCACAGAAGAGCTGCGGTCCACGAAGACGGAGGATCCCGGCGGCCATCTTCAGCGGTAAGTATTGAAGTCACCGGACCGCCGGGATTCAGGTAAGCGCTGTGCGGGTGGTTTTTTTAACCCCTGCATCGGGGTTGTCTCGCGCCGAACGGGGGGGGGGTTTAAAAAAAAAAAAACCCGTTTCGGCGCGGGACATCTCCTTTAAGCAATCATCTATCAGTGTAAATGGGGTCTTACTATGCTTATAGAATTTAATGATGCTAGTAGAGATTTGCACGAATAATAGTTGGAAGCATTGCAAGATTGTTGTGGTTTACAACAATAATGAACAGTTGTTTCATGAGCCTGATGCTAGTTGTTCATTTGCACCTTATAATAACAAAAGGTACAAATCAACTAGCATCACTAATCACTGCAGTAATCCATATTTTTTTGTACAAGTTTAAATAAAGGTAATTCTACCTGGGTTGATAATCGCCCGAGTGATCCCTTAAAAGAGCGATTACAGGCGACTGAACTTGATAAACTAACTAAACCACTGACAGATATATTAAAACTTGTGTAAAGGAAACGTAGATCACTCATTGCAATCAATGTTACTTATTTCATTTTTTTCAACTGAAAGGCAAAATCCGACAGTTTACCATAGGCAAGTTGAAAGTAATAGTTAAAGCTGTTGAGTACTACTTCAAGGAATTAGGTACTCATCAGGCAAAATTATGGGACTAAATCCATATTCCACTCTGAATAATCACTTTATGTAACTTCAATTGTTACTTGCATTAGCAATGTGTGATGAGTGATGAATATACAATGATAGAATGTGTTATCTGTCATATGCATGATATGGCTGCAGACTGTACTGTCATAAAATGGGGCAGTCGCTATATGTCTGTTCGCAGACATCTATCACTGGGTCAGGACAATCAGTTTGTTCATAATGAAAACCTTTACTGAGGTATGAATAGGAGTTTCTAAGAAGTGGGATTTTTTCACGGTAATAAGGTTAATATCCCGGCTTAGCATCTTATTGGTATAACATGACAAACAAATAATGAAAAAAAGATCATTCTTTTTTGTGTCCATTAAGAGGGAATGTGTCTTCAGATAGAAAGATACCCATTATACAAACTAGTTTATGTTAAGTATGTTTTTTTCACAATTTTTGGTGTTTTTTTTATTTTCAATATCATGTTCTATATTTAACCGCATAAGAATCAAGCACTGTAAATTTACGGCACTTAGTCCCAGGCTTTAATATCTACCATCGATAGTAAAAACATAATGCAGGATTAAAGCTCCTGCTTCTGTAATATAGCAAGAGCAAGTCAAGTCTTTGGTTGTTAGTCACAGCTGAGGACTCGGTGAAAAAGGCAGATGTGTTTTTTAACCACTTCTGCCTTCTTTACAGGCTACATAGCACTCAATGAGTACTTCCACTATTCACTCTGGAGATCATGTGACCACTGGGTGATCCTTGCCATAGCAGAGTTGCAGGGTCTTAGCATACCCAGATCAGCTCTGTTAATAACTAGTGTCCCTATGGGGGGATATTTTCCCTTGCAACTGGGGCTCTTATGGATGTTTCAGCTACAGTGAAAAAGTATGAAAAAAAAAAAAAACAATGTGAATGAACCCCAGAAGATTAATATGATGTCATGGGAGGCATAAATGTTAAAAAAAATTGTTAAAAAACAACTTGAGAAAAATCATTTAAAAAAAACCCCACATGTATATATATACAAATGAAACCAAGCCACGACTGATGCCAACCTGAGTTGTCTCAGTATGTGCTCTATAATCTGAAGCAAATTATATATCAAAACGTCCAAAAGTAGACCTATATGTCACGCAGAATCGCAGCAGAAATAATTCTGGTTGCTGAAGAAAAAAAATAGGGTAGTAAAACCACCACATGGGTAAAATCCCTAAAAAGTGCCTGTTCCTGAAGGACCAATACACCCTGGTCCTTAAGGGGTTAATCCAAAAATCATGCATACTTCACACTGAACAATAAGTCTAATAAAAGGCTGTCACTTCATGTTCTGTAGAGAAAACTTTAAAGCAGTCATCTCATTATCATCACAGGCAGAATTACACTGAAAGGTAACACTCAAATATAAATAACACAGGATCCACCATTTACAATAGGTGATGGATACAGTTTATCTACTCCTCATCCATTCACAATTATCTCTGCACAGGTCATAGAACATGCCTAGAACAGTGTCCCATAGAAGTCAATGTGTAAGAAGTTTTGAAGCATCTCTAAGTGCTGTTAGCTGCAGCGCAGTCATGTACAGATAATAGCATAGAAAATCTATAATAATATAAAAAAAACAAATTAGAAAAATGGAATATGCTTCACTATGTAGTTCTAATGAGTAAAATAATAAAGGCGAGACTTTCCTTTTTAAGGGGTATTCCCATCTCAGACTTTTATGTCATATCCCCGAGATATGCCATAAACTCAGTCCCTACTCTGGGCCCTTCACCTATCTCTAGGTATGGCCACCAATGCACCCCCAGCCTGATAGTACGAGATGTCCAGGAGTTTAAGACTGTAGAAACAGGCAAGCGGGCTTCACTATACTGCTTCTATAACTCTAATAGAAGTCAGTGGGAATTGCACAAACATTATAGCGGGCTATGTTGTTTACTTAACTCCCATTGACTTCGTATAAGAGTTAAAGAAATAGTGTAAGCCAGCTGTGCTCAACTGTTTCCATCCTCTTGGCCACCCAGCCACCTGCCCACCTCATTAAGAGCAGTGTTCACATAGCTGTCATGTTTGGATGAGATGGGAACACCCCCTTAAAAGCCAGACATATTCTTCATAAATATATGAATTATATTATTGTTAGAAGCACTTGGGGCTCTTCTTTGGTCGAAAGGTTAACTCTAAAACATTATCACTAACCTTTACTATGAAGAGTTCACTTCTGCATCTAGACCATTCCGGGCTGTATATTCTGCACTCCTCTTCCAGCCTCCAGGTCACATGACTAGCACTCTGACCTCATTCTGTGTCCTGCAGTTAATAAGTGCTTCTTTAATTATTGACATAAAGGGTTTTTGTAGTTTTTTTCCCCTTTTGTTTGCTTCTTTCCTTACACAAATTTCCTGTAATGTTCAGGTTTTTTCCAACATAGAGGCTAAAGTTTAGCTGCTGATGAAATAATTGTACAAACCTAACACATTGGTTGCACATAATTTGTGCATGATGACTGCCTAGAATACATCCGGAGTTTTCTATTATTTACTATATTATTTTTTCAATGAGTGAAATGACTGCCTTGTGTTGAATTTGAGATTTGCATTCTAGCTTTATATTTCTCTTGAGTATGAAATAGCCTTTGCTGGCAGTCCCTTAACCCCGAACCTTGTTAAGCACAGTTTGCATCCTGTGGGCCCAATGCTCTGATTGCCTTCCTAGGAGGAGGTTCATTGCTTTTTCCATCCGGTATTATTATAGAAGTTCTAATTATATCTATTACGCTGTTCAGTTCCACAGTGGATTGATGACAAAATGGTGAAAATGGTAAAAACTATAGGGTCTCTAAATTGAACAACGAAGTGATGGCCAAACTAGAGTAATTTGTAAGATTAAATCTAAGCCACCAAGAGTGTTACAGTAACAAGATAAAATGAAGATGGTACCAATTTTGTGTCATTGTTCTGGCCACAGGAAGCAAACTCTCCTCTGGGAACCAGTAGTGCAGTAGCTGAAAAGTTTTGAGACCTTTCATCAGGAGAGAATAACTTTCAATGATCGAAAAGCAGAAGTACAACATTTTCTATTTTCTTGTCTTTTTTTTAAAAGTGGTGAATATGTGCATATGTATATTGAGGACGTAGAATATATGTCATTTGACAATTAACTAAAATTGAACACAAGCTGTTCCTCAAATTGTTTAAACCCTTCTCAGATTTTGTTTTTATTTTTAATATTTTATTACCGAGCTTTATCCCAGCCAGAATATAGTACAAAAAGGGAGCAAGGAGAAAGAGACTCATTATTTTTAGATGGCTTCACTTATTCCACAGGGATCCTATAGATCCTTCTTAGCAGCAGCTCATTCCAGCAATGATTAAGTGGGAAATACACAGCATCTCAAAGGTCAAACCTATAATCAGCTGCCCTGAGGGCTAGACATAGAAAACTTCTTAATCCAAGTTGACTTTATTGAAAATCTATAACAAGTTGCAGAAGGCACAAGTTATTATCTTACACATATACTCAAGCAATTAAAGTTTTAGCAGCATCTTTTGATAGCACTCGAGCTCGGGAAAAAAATTATTATATAAAGTGACTTTATAGCTGCTATAACAATTTGTAGCTTTATGACTCATTAATTAGTTTTCCATTGCTACACTTGTTTAATGGAAGAGTAATAGTGCAAATTGAAATCAGTCTATAATGGAAGAAATTCTGCATCACTTTAATACATGATCAGATTTTTACATTTAAATGCAGTGGTTTCTAAATTGTTGCGTTTCACAGGTAGGCAGATCATGCTGGGAATTGTAGTTTACCAATAGTAAACTGCCACAGTTTGCAGAGCAGTGACCAACTAGTTTAAGATTAATCAGCATTTTCTGTAAATTGTAACTAATCCCTGACAGATGTGATTTATTTAAGTACATAGAAACAGCTTAATACAATTCTTGCCAGCTCTAAAGTCTACTCATAAGTATTTCAATTACATTGACACATTGTAACCAACTCAGTCTCCACTGCCAATATCAAATGCTAGCAATGCATGCACCATATTGTTTTGCAGAGGCTGGGGTGAAATATCACATGGACCAGAATAGATTTTTTTAGGTTTCCGATAGCTATGGTATACACAGCACATCATATCATGGTGGGAGGCTCGGCTGAATAAAGGGATTTCTCAATGTATAGGAGACTGCCCAGTGGGAAAATTAGTCTCTGGGCTGAGCTGGTATGTTAGAGCTTGACAGATGGAAGAGTTGGTATGCATCTGAGTAAGTAAACTAATATGTGAGTGGGTGGTTGGCAAGCAAGTTAATTAGAGATGAGCGAGCATAGTCGTCCGAGCTTGATGCTCGTTCGAGTATTAGGGTGCTCGAGATGCTCGTTACTCGAGACGAGCACCACGCGGTGCTCGTCTCGATTAAACGGGCACTGACCATTGAATTCAATGGAGTCGGCAATACAGCCGGCTCCATTAAAAGCAATGGGCTGCCGGCTAGCGTGGGATGAATTTTCGAGAAGGGCTTAAAAATATAAGCCCTTACCTGAAAATCATCCTAAAATGTGTAAAAAGTAAAAAAATATATATATACTCACCTTGTCCCGGCAGAACGATGTTAGCCCATTGAATTCAATGGAGCCGGCAATAAAGCCGGTTCCATTGAAAGCAATGGGCTGCCGGCGATCACACAATGAATTTTCGGGAAGGGCTTAAATATATAAGCCCTTCCCTGCAATTCATCCAGAAATGTGTAAAAATAAAAAATATATATATACTCACCTGGTCCCGGCAGACGGAGTTCAGCTGCGGCCAGCTGGCAGTTCTCCCGAACTGCTCTGAACAGCTGTGAGAAGTATTCAGCAGCCGGGGATTTAAAATCCCCGCCTGCTGAATGAGCTGCCTCTAATTGGTCACAGCCTGACCAATCAGAGGCAGATCTCACTCACACCCATTCATGAATTCATGAATGGGTGAGTGAATGCTGCCTCTGATTGGCTCATCGCAGCTCTCAGCTGAATGACAGCAGTTCAGCACCACAGTGCAGGGGGACAGCAGGAGAAGACGCGGCTGTGCCCCGGCAGCTGAAGGGCGGTATCTATTTTTTTTTGTTTTTTAAATCACTTTTAATTCATTTCCAGGGAATGGCTTATATGTAAAGCCCTTCCCTGAAAAAGAATTCAGGTGTGCCAGCAGACCATTGTCTTCAATGGAATCGCCGGCAGCAGCAGCGGCTCCATTGAAGAGAATGCCTGCATTTTTATTCTTTTTTACACTTAAATCTTTCTTTTTCAGATGAGGGCTTATATTTTTAAGCCCTACCCGAAAATTCATCCCGCGCTCGCCGGCAGCATATTGCTTTCAATGGAGCTGGCTGTATTGCCGGCTCCATTGAATTCAATGAGCTAACATCGTTCTTCTCTGCCACAGTTGTTACAGCTGTGGAAGAGGAGAACGATCGTTATGCTGATGGGGGGGGGTCTCACTCTTGCCACTATTGTGGCTTACTAGTGAGACCTCGGAGCCCGAAATGCAGCCCTGCATGTTGCTCCTCGCCTGCCCTATCCATTTCTGTGTTTTTTACATGACTTTGGTGATTTGCTAAGATTTTCACAAATGAAAACCTTAGCGGAGCACGAGTCATATACAAAAATGCTCGAGTCGCCCATTGACTTCAATGGGGTTCGTTACTCGAAACGAACTCTCGAGCATCACTGAAAGTTCGACTCGAGTAACGAGCACCCGAGCATTTTGGTGCTCGCTCATCTCTAAAGTTAATGCGTTATATGTACATTGTATGGCACTATTATGTGGACACTGTATGGCATAATTCTTCAAAGCTAGTGGAAATGAACAAACATAGCAGATCATAAGTACATGCCTATGAAATTCCGTCAATAGGTACACTTTTAACCATCATATACCCTAATGACTTGCTAGTAAGCCCACAACAGCAATGACGCAATAACAGAAACAACCAAAGTGCTCTTCATACTAAGACTCCTCTATATAGGTGCCAGCCAACCAAAAATTCCCCATAACATAACAGCTACTGTGCTCACAAAGAAGTAAAAACTGAAATGAGAATTGTGAATACAATGAAAGGCTATATTATAAACTGTAACTCAAGACCAGAAGCTAATATCTTATAATGCACTGTATTTAGGAAAATTGCCAGAGCAAATAGTCAGTATCCAGCTGTCATTTTTCAAGGACCTTTTTGACAATGAAAGCAACAATGTTATTGGTTCTTAGGTGAGTCCTCTACTTAACCACTGCATCATTTATATTTCATTGTTTTTTGGTTTTCACTCTTTTGTTTCCAACTCTTCTATCTACAAATTAACTTTCCTAAGCACTGTGGAATAAGTTCACACTATACAAAAAAAGATAATTTTTCCTTAAAAATAATAATAATAAGGAGCCTTGACGTGGCTTGTGAGCTCATATATTTTGGCCAAAATCTAACTAATACCTTGCATTTATTATATATCATTCACATGCAGTGCAGCTTTTAAACGCCTGAGGGAGCACAGGGTGGCAGTACCAATGTGGTTCACTCATTGAGGTGCGGGGCAACCCGCCTAACTATTATGGCGTCATGAATAGGTTGCTGGTCTGTATGGTGCACTACATGTATCAGGATGGTCTGGCACTTTGTATATACTCTGTGTGTGAGTATACACCAAGCAGCCACCCTCCTCTATATTAAGAGGCTGTGTGAGTGGCTGTTTTATCAGGTGTCCCTCACAGATGTAATTAGCTCCCTCATTTGGCAGTTTGCTACATGCATGCTGACGTGGTGCATGTTTGCCCTCCAGAGTTAGTAAGTACATGGCTGTTTTCAGTGATTGTTTGTTTGTTTTATATTTCCACTTCTGGGACATCATTAGAAACGTTTGGTCTTATAATACACATCAATATGTCAGTAATGCAGTGTATTACATCAGCCTATTAGACCCTGCCTCATATGTATGCAATGAGTGGGTCAGTACAGACAGTATAGAAATGGGATAAGTGCGAAAGAAATTAGGGAATATGATAGGCCACCCTAAAGAGATGCATTTTTAGGGCATGCTTAAAAAGTGAGTATTGATGATTAATCTGAGTCTCTAGGTAGGGCATTCTACAGAACGGGAGAAGCTTGTGAAAAGTCTTAGAGACAAAATTGTGAGGTTTGGACTACAGTGGAATTTAGTCTGAGGTCATTGGCTGAATGGAGAGCACGGGTAGATCAGTAGACAGAGATAAGGGAGGAGATATAAGGCGGTGCAGCACTGTGTGGAGAGCTTTATGGATGAGCATGATAAGTTTAACTCACAGGAACGGGTCGGATTCCACATTCAGATTTCTGCAGTGGAAGACCTTCGATCATTTGTGGAAAGTAATTGCAATTGGTCGCTGGAAGATATTGGATGTGAGCGTTTTTCCACGAGGATCTACATATTTGCACAGCGTATCATACATGCATAAAAAAAGATCTCTCCTCTCTAGCTGACATTTCAGCTTTTCTACCACGTTTCCTCGAAAATAAGACCTACACCTAAAAAAAGCCCTACCCAGATTTTCCCAGAGGTTGAAATATAAGCCCTACCCTGAAAATAAGCCCTAGCTACACGACATTAAAAAAAGCAATACTTACCTAGCAGGCGCCGTCCGGGTCCCTCACATTGGTCTCCGCAGTTCCAGGCAGCTCAGCCAATCAGAGCCAGTGCTCAATGAACCAATCACAGCCATTCAATGAATTGCTGTGATTGATTCATTGAGCACTGCAGTGTTTAAATGAGCCGCACTACTTGAAAACCAATCAGAGAAATCACTTGCTGGAGGCGGGGTTTACAAACCCCATTATCAGCAAGCACTGAGAACTGCAAGCTAGCCTGCCCGGAATTGCAGAGACCAGCGGGAAGCACCCGGTGCCTGCTAGGCAAGTATAAGACATCCCCGGAAATAAGACCCTGTGCCTCTTTTGAGGCAAAAATCAATATAACAGGGTCTTACTTTTGGGGAAACACGGTATCTACATATTTTCCTATGAAGTAGCAAGCCTTTCTGCTGCTCATACTCAATGTTAATTGCATATGGTTAATTGAACACCTGCATCCATTGACTTCAATGGAAGCCGTCTGCGTGGAATCTGCATTAAAAAAGAGTATGTTGCAATTTTTCTTCAGCTCACGGAATCCGCAATTCCTACCCACATGTCTAAGCAAACAGGCAAAAGTTCATGTTTTGAGTTTGTTGCACGATGACTGGATACAATGTTAATAACATACCAACAGAAATGAAAAAGGGGAAACAATTGAAGGACAATAAAGATGGCTGAATGCTGAAACCTATGGTGCAAAGTTTAATTAAACATACCTGTAGATAAGAAAGGGGGAGATGAGATCAGGTCAGATGGCAGTGGAGTGGAGAAGCATATTCCAAAATATTACACTGTGGTTCTAATTCTGCTGAACACTTAGAAGATGAACATTGGATGATGCACCAGCCTAACAGACAACAGATAGCGGCTGGCTACTGCCATGTCCCTTGAGAGCGCTAGTAATCTTGCTTAGTACCACTGAACTCACCTTGCTGCAAAGGAAGAATTGCCTCTAAAGTTGTAGAATCTGTGTGGTAGTGCAAATCTCTACCCCCAATTGACCACCTAAACAAGTGTTTGCTAGAGAGTGATCTCAAATGGTGGTTGACAGAGTTTATCCCGAAATACAGTACCAGCTGGGAAGTGCCGCTTTATAATGTGCTTGCCAAAGAGTGCTTCTGTAATCAGTATTAGCTAGAGAGAAGGCCAATATAAAAAAATACTGAAAACAGTGCCTAGTCACTATCAACCAAAGAATGACCCAATAGTCTATGCTTTCCAGAGAAGGTTTAACTTTCCCCATATATAATGCCCATTGACATGCTATGGAAAATCACTTTTCCATGTCCATGAGCGTAAACCAATTGTGATTTTCTGCTCGTGGAGGGAAATCGCAGCGTGTACTATTCCAGTGCGGATTCCGCGCAGAGGGCTTCCATTGAAGTCAATGGAAGCCATCTGGTCCGTGGCCCTACCGCAATGACATTGCAGAAGGGTTGCAGATTCCGTGTCATCGCCTAGCAGCGGCACAGGATTTTCTGTACTGCTCATGTGCTCTGTTGCGCTGGCTGGCACATCCACAGAAGAGATGACTGCAGACAGGTACATAGCGGTCACTGGTCGGGCACAGGGGCGGATTCTGCTGCTAGATCCTGCATGTGGAATCCAACCCCGCCGTGTGCATTTGGCCTAAAAACTACAGCTCCCCCACCCCCTAAAAAAACCAAACAAACAGAGAGCTCCATTGACATAAAAATAAAAACGTTAGGGGTCTTTGAATGTGGCAATCTAAAGGAACATATGTATTGTTTTAAACATTTAAAAAGGTGCTTCTAGTCTGGAAAAGGGGTAACATTAAAAAAATCTGCATTTCTAAACATAAAAACTAAATTTGGTTTTGATGCAATCACATTGTAATCTACCTCGGGGAATGATTGAAAATAACATAACAAACAATGCCAGAATTGCAGCTTTTTGTTAATTATACTTTAAAAAACAGAATAAATCAAAATGGCATATATTCCCAAAATGTTATCAATGAAAACTACAACCCATACTGGAAAAAAGCGAGCACTCATATGGCTCTGTTAGCAAAAAAACCCACCAAATTCATAGTTCTTAGAATCCAAAATGCGAAATCTATTTTTTTAAGTGGATTTAGTGTACAAAAATAGTAAAGCAAAATAAATGCAACACATAATTCAGGTTAACTTAAATTTAATTTTTACATTTTGACAAATTCCTTTCAAAGATTTGATTCAGCCATTTTCAAAACCAAAAATACTTCAGACACATATTTTCTGTTAGTTTATAGAAAGATACAAACACCTGTACACGTACAACATTTTGCTTTGTGGAGTTTTTTTGCGCTTTTGTGGTCAGTACCATTTTTTTTCCTCAAGAACAACATGCTGTGAGTCTTTCTTCATAAGGCCCATTTAGACGCAATGATTATCACTCAAAACTCATTAAAAGTGTCAAAAGTGAGCGATAATCGTTACGTGTAAACGCGCCCATCGTGTCCTTTTTGTTAGTAATTCATTCATCATTGTCTTTCAGTCCGCTTAAAATCGCTTGGCAGTTTGCTTTTCGAGTGGTTTAAATGAAATTCGTTTGGTTGTTTAGCGATTTGAGGGAGTGGTTCATCGTTTGGTGGGGGGTACATTTTACACGCCTAAAGGCAGAGCAATTGGCTGTCGGGAGTACAAAGCTTCAAATTGTACATGCCCACCTACTCATGTGAACTCAAGCTAATCACACCCACGTGTTTCACAGCCAATGCAATGACACTCATTTTTTTTTACCTTCACTGATGCACACGCCTTTTAAACAAACTATTGTTCAATTATCGTTAAATCATGGTTAAATGTAAACGCTACATGATGATAAAAGAATGACTGAAATTCCCGGCCGCCTCGTCCATTTTCCAATGATAATTATTATGTTTTAACGTTTCGACTTTAAAAGCAAAGCCATCGCTCACTTTTGATCGCTTAAACAAATTTTGAGCGATAATTGTTGCGTCTGAATGGACCTTTAGACTAAAGCCCCATTTAGACACATAGATTATCGCTAGAAATTCGTTATAACGATAAAAGGGAGTGACGGTTTTGCTTTTAAAGATGGACTTTTTTTCCTAACGAAAATCGTTGGAAAATGTCGGGCTTTTCAGTCGTTGTATAGTCTTTGCATTGAAAACTCCCCTAAAATCGCTGAACATCATTTTGACCAAACGAAAAGCAAACGGCCAAATGATGGATTTTAAGCGGACTGAAAGACCAAGGTGAGTGTATCTTTAATGAAAACTGCACGATGGGCCCAAGATAGACACAACGATTATCGCTGAAATGATGGCTTTTGAGCGAATTTTGAGTGATAATCATTGTGTCTAAATCAGCTTTTAAATAGACATTTCAATAAGTCTTAAAAAATGCATGTGAAAAGCGCCATTAACCCTTTTCAATCCACTGTCTGACCTCCGAAGACATTATGATTTAAGGCTGTACAGCTCCGATGTTGGAAGACGTCCATCGGGGTTCTCTTACTGTATATTGCCAGCCTCTCTGCTGTTGGAGCCTATCCAACGTGTCACCTCATGCAGTACTGGCTTTAGCCAGCAGATAGCGCTGTTGTATAACGGCAGAAAAAGAGTAAGCCCCCTAGGAAAACCAGGATACAAATTGGATTGGAAAGGGTTAAAATACCACATGATACTTACAATTAAGAAGCTGTTGTTGCTTTTTTTAGGTGTTATTTTATTCAGACTGGTACAGAAGGGACAAATTTTACCTTGATTGTGATAGCAGCATACAGAAAGTTATTTTATTTTAATCCATTAAAAATCTATTGTTCTCTTATCTTATACACAACAAAACCCATTGTAAAAGTAATTCAAAGTGTAAATAAACCACACAGATAACAGAACACTGTGAGATCAAGTCCTGGTTGAGAGTGAAGCTAAAGAATAACCATCTAGTATATAGTAAATGTAGTGCCAATCATTCAAAAAGGTTTTAAAAAGTGAACTCAGAAACTAAAGACTTGTTGCTTTTAAAATGTTTGCAGATTTTCTAAGAAATGCTACCCTGGAGTAAATAAGCTTAAACTATCAGCGTAGATTTATGAGATATCAGTCCTGTCAAACTAATTTGATCAGATTTTATTAGTCTGGACTGAATAGAATCATTGGATGTCAAATATCTTGAGTTTTCCAAAGCATTTGATACTGTACCGCATAAAAGGTTGGCACACACAACGAGAATGCTAGGAATGGGGAGAACTGTCTGTTGCTAAGTAAGTAACTGGCTGAATAATAGAAAACAGAGAGTGGTTAACAGGACATGCCATGATTGGAACATTGTTACTGTTAGGGTACCACAAGGGGCAGTATTGGACCCTATTTAATATACAGTATTTATTAATTACCTTGTAGCAGGATTGTACAGTAAAGTAAAGCTCTATTAACATGGGACGAATATCGGGCAAACGATGCCCAACACTCGTCCCTGTGTTTCACCACTCCCGTGCTCCTACATGAGAGCTAGCAGAGCTGGCTGGTTCATGGAGCAGCCAGAAGGGGGCGGGGCAGTGCAGGAGATTTCTCTCCTCTCGCTCCCCCACCCCTCTCCATTGAGATAACACAGCGGCCGTTCACTACTGAACGGCCACTATTCAAAGTGAACGAAATGCGTTTCGGGACAACTCCCCTTCCTCAGTTATAGCCAGGGATACATCTTGTGTTAGCTGTTAATATGTGCATTGTGTACCAGGCAGAGAGGCAGAGCTGCTGCATGTGTAGTTGGCAGCAGAGAGATATTACAGTTGAAAACATGAAAAATTTTATTTTTTTCCAAAATGTTCCCAATTTTGGCACTTTTAATAAATATACACACATTCTATTGGTCTATTTTTACAACCTAAATGAAGTACAATATGTGATGAAAAAAATGTCAGAATCACTAGAATATGCAAAACCTTTACAGAGTTATTCTCTGTTAAAGTGACACATGTCAGATTTCCAAAATTTGGCTCAGTCACAAAGGCGCAAACAGGCTTCATCACTAAGGGGTTAGACTACAGAAAGCAAAGGCAGAATCAGGAAAGCCATGGACTGAGTGCCTTTCCCTGGCATTGTTTTCGGTCAGGTACATACCCATTAGGAAGAAAGGACAGTCTCCCTTTGCGATCCTCTTTGGATCAGCTTCTAGAACAGGGCTGTACTTACCCTCACTGGGTATGTCCAGGCCCTGCAAAAACATTTAAATCTGGTGCATAAATAAGTATTTGCTTCCCTTCCAGATCCTGATTCTGTGCATGTAACACGCTCTCTTTAGCCAGAAGACCATTTTTTTTAAAGAGTCATGTAAGAAAATCTTTGGAACCACAATATAAGGGGCCCTACTAAGTGCTGCTGACAACAAACACTTCAGTGAAGCTTGAAGGGAAGACAAACTGGGTTCACACTAGTCACTGCAAGAGAGTGACTGGGACAGGAGAGTGATCATGTGTCATTATATCCTTTGTAATATAAGAGTAATGGTTGTCCTTATAATAATGGCAACAAAGGAAGAAGATGCATTGACACCAAAAGGATTGTTAGTTAAAACAGCTGAGAAAGGGGGTTCCCTCAGAATGTGTACGCGATCTTTGGGTAATTGGACTTGTGAAAGTTACACGACCTGTATATTGTTCAGTGTCACTTTCCCAGGAATAGCACCTATATACAAGGTAGACAGAGGTCCCTGGGAACATATAAGAAGATACGGTCAGATAGATCACTGGAGGTAACTGCACTGTAATCATTATTACTGTGTACAACTGGAATCTGACCATTATATATTGACTGCATTATCTAGAGGGGTACTGCTGCAATATGTCTCCACCGGATGTATGGGTGGAGACATGGGTTGGCTGGGCTTAGTGACAAGTCACGCACTCAGATGTGGATTGCCTGCGGCTGTCGCTACTGTGCTACCCACACACAGTATGACGAAAACGGGCTGTGCCCACAGAGAGCACGGTGCATGTCAGAGTAGGGAGGCCAGTGATCACAGTCCTGGAGTCAGCGATCACAGTGACATCAGGGCCGCTAAAGACATTGCACCAGTACCATTTAGAGGTACACTAAAGCTGTATCTAGACCCACCATGTTACAAAAGATTTCATACAGATACACCGTTTGTTTTTTCCCCTCTTTTGGTGGTAGGGTGTGTGATGCATATATTTAAGTCGTGCCCATAAAATCTAGCAACATTCCTCACTGCTAGTACTACATTAATGAGCCACTTAAGAGACCTAGTAGTGCAGCAGAACATTTTTGGTGGACTATGGCCAGCAGCCATGAAGAGCAGTAGAGAAGGAAGCCTAAGCTGAACTTTTTGCACCCAGGTCCACCGACCTTTAGCTACACCTCTATACGTTACTATGTTGCAGTTTTAAATACACTCAAAAATAAGTGTGTGAATCCAGACAAACTAAGTCCTAGTAGAAGACACCACAAGGACATAAACTCTACGCAGCAACTGCAGTTCTAAATATTTTAAATGAGATAGTATAAAGTTGTGCAAAAGCAATTTACAAATCTCAGGATCCTGATAAATCTCATTTATTCATTCAGAGGTCACTAGTTAGTGTTTGCAGCCAAACAGCATTTTCCAGGCTCCTCCGTGTGATTCTATTTATATGACAGTTTTTATCCTATTGCTGTCAGATGAATTGTAAGGCACATTTACCTGTAAGTGCCCCAGACGAGCTGCTGATGTCTAATCTTTTTTATTGATCCTACTAGCTAGTTTCTGAAGCCATTGATTTTTCTTGCTGTCAGTTTATGGCCTTGACTCCTTAATGTTTATTTAGACTGGTCTGTATAAATTGCTTCTGGTGCTAAGGGCTAGGAAGGCAGCAGGAGGTCAGGGGTACATGTATACCTGTTCATAAATATAAATCATAGCTTTCGTTCGTCATTGATGTTGGTGAACTCTGTTTGCAAGGTGAATAGAAAGAGAAGAAAGAGAACCATTGTAAAAATAAGGCATTACCAAACCCCCTTGATGTTTATTTCCTTCTATCTTTTCAGTTGTCAACATTCCTACAGCGCTGTTGATTATTTCATTTTCCGTAGCTTTTTTTTCTCCCATGGACAACACAATACCATAAAACTATTTGCTTGCACACTGCAAAATACATTGAGAAACAAATATCAATAATTCATGTGAATAATAGGGGAATGTGGAGATGTTGCAATGCAAATAGTGAAATCAGGAGCGAAAATTCTGAAAATACTGTACTAGGGCCAGACAGGACATGTTCCTAGAAATTTTGTAAATGTCATCCACAAGCTATGATGACTATATATATATATATATATATTTGGTTTTGTCTGGTGGGCTCTTTGCACTGGCCAAATTGTTTTATTACGGGAAAGAGCTCTATGGGGAGTACTCTCATCTTGAGAGAGGGTTGCCACCTATTGCTGGTTAATAGGAAGCAAGATTGGTCAAGCTTCAATAAGGAAACCAGATGGACCTTTGCTGTCCATATCCAGCAATCCACCACTAGTACTTCAGTGCTTCAGCCAATCACAATCAGAGCTACCAGCAGCCGGGGATTTTAAATCCCCGGCTTCTGATAGCTGAGAGCTACAGAGGCGGGGACAGCTTCAAAAGCCGTGGCTGAGCCCCAGCAGGTGAGTATTTTTTTTTTTTCACACTATTTTGAAAGGCTTTTCAGGTAAGGGCTTATGAATCCCTTCCCTGAAAAGTCATTGACAGCTGCCGGGGCTCAGCGGCGACTTCTGCCGCTGTCCCTGGCTCGGTAGTGCTGCTGAGCTATCAGCAGTCGGGGATTTAAAATCTGATTCATAAGCCCTTTTCTGAAAAGCCAATTAAAAGTAGTGTAAAATAAAAAAAAATTACTTACCTGTCAGACGCTGTTGTGTCCCCCGCGGGGATGAAGAACACATCTGCATGCGGCAGATGTTTCCTTCATCCCTGCTAGTTAAAAGAATTCCCTGCTGCTACATCTGCCACATCTGTGGCAGATGCAGCAGAGGAATTCTTCAATTTTCTACTGCAGCTGTCACACATATCAGCTGCGGTAAAGGATTCTGCTGCCGGCAATTGATTTCAGGGAAGGGCTTTAAATATAAGCCCTTCCCTGAAAATCAAGTAAAAGTGGTTTAAAAAAAAACAAAAAAAATAGATACTCACCTCCCTTCAGCTGCCAGGGCACAGTCGCGTGTTCTCCTGCTGTCCCCTGCACTGTGGTGCTGATCTTTCGGCAGGCAGGGATTTAAAATGACCTCCTGCTGAAAGAGCTGAATGTGATTGGCTGAGGTGCTCAGCCAATCACAGGCAGCTCTCGGCCCATCATTCATTCGGGGACATCTGCCTATGATTGGCTGAGCACCTCAGCCAATCACATTCAGCTCTTTTAGCAGGAGAGGATTTTAAATCCCCGCCTGCTGATAGATCAGCACCACAGTGCAGGGGACAGCAGGAGAAGACACGGCTGAGCCCCGGCAGCTGAAGGGAGGTGAGTATCTGTTTTTTTTTTGTTTTTTTAAATCTTTTTTACTTGATTTTCAGGGAAGGGCTTATATTTAAAACCCTTCCCTGAAATCAATTGCCAGCTGCGGTAGAGAATTGAAGAATTCCTCTGCTGCATCTGCCACAGATGTGGCAGATGTAGCAGCAGGGAATTCTTTTAATTAGTGGGAATAAAGGAAATATCTGCCGCATGCGGCAGATGTGTTCTTCCTTCCCGCGGGGGACACAGCAGCGGCGGATAGGTAAGTAATTTTTTTTTTTTTACACTAAAATTTTTCTTTTTCAGGGAAGAGCTTATATGTAAAGCTCTTCCCTGAAAAACAATTCAGGTGTGCCAGCAGATGGTTGTCTTCAATAGAGCTGCCGGGAACAGCAGCGGCTCCATTGAAGAGAATGCCTTTTTTTTACACTAAAATTTTTGTTTTTTCAGAGGAGAGATTATATGTAAAGCCCTTCCCTGAAAAAGGATGCAGGGGTGCTGGCAGAGCATTGTTTTCAATGGAGCCGCCAGCAGCAGCCATGGCTCCATTGAAAACAATGCGGGCATTCCCTATGGTGCACGCATGTCCTACTGTGTTTCCCCGATAATAGGGCACCCCCTGAAAGTAAGACATAGTAAGACATTTGAAGAAGACCCAAATATAAGGCACCCCCGATAGTAAGGCATAGTAAAGTGTATTTGTATGTAAGCATGCCTGCCGAACAGAACACCAGAGCATGCAGCTATGATGCTTTTTAGCCCACCGCCGCTGTCCCCTACCTTCACCATCCGTTGCAGAGCAGCTGCATGCAGGACATGAAGACAGTCACCTGCCGCCGATCCCGATGTTCCTTTCCGCGGCCATGTCAAGAGGCCCGTCCCCTGCTGCCATCCTCGTTGTCTCCTACTGCCAGATGTACCGGTAGATCTGCAGACAGTCTGCCATTACCCCTTCTCTTGCCGCTGTTATCCTGTCCCTGCTGTGCTGTACGAGTGTGCTGTCTGGAGCTCCCCCTGCTGGCCAGAAAATGCCATACTGTACATTCTGTTCCTGCTGTACACGTCTGCTGTGATGAGCTCCCCCTGGTGGCCGGAAGCTGCAATACCATCCCTGATTACAAGTGGTACAGAACCTTCTGTCGGTGATACGGTACCAGTAATTAAAGTCTGCAGACAGGTACGTTACTTTACAGCCCTTATTTTTTATGGCTCTGTGTGTGAGTCAGGCAACCTGTGTGTGATTCTTAAGGCTGGGTTCTCACAAATCGTATTTCCAGCGGAAATCTCGCGGTTTGGCCACAGCGATAAACAGCAAGATATCCGCCGGGAAAGCGCTGCTTGAAACCCACGGCACTTAGCCACGGGTTTTGAAGCGACCTGGCCGCACGCTTTTCAGTTTCTGTGGTCGGTGAATCTGAACCACAACGCTGGCTTCTCCCAGCTTTGCCGTGACAGATTCGCTGTCCCATGTGGGCGACATTTCTGAGAAATGTTGTCCACAAAGCTGGCCAATTGAGGAATTAGCGGCCACAGACGGATTTGCCGCGGCAAAATAAGACACCCCCTATAAATAAGACGTAGCACATATTTGGGAGCAAAAATTAATATAAGACGTATTATTTTCAGGGAAACAGGGTATCTTTGCAGGCACGCACCTGCAAAGTACGGACATGTGCACACACCGTAGGGAATGCATTGTTGCAAATAGAAGCGTGTTCTTGTGTGAACGCACCCTCAGATGCAGGCATAGACACTACCTCTAGCTTTTGTATTCATGCTCAATCCTTAAAGGGGTTGTCCGGCCACACAGGGTAAAAATTTTTATAATGCTGCTGCTTTCCTTTCAGTAAGGATAATAACAGACAGCATACAGGGGCTCAAACTGGCCGGCAGATCAGCTGCAATGTCAGTTTCTTACCTTAGATTCTGATCTTCACTGCAGCTTTCAAAGATGGCGCCTCTGTGCTGCCTTCCCACAATGCTCTGCGCTCTCCCTCTTCTGTGTGCGCGCTCTCAATGGTAGTAAGAGACATGAAAAGGCAGGATTTCCCTCAGCTCACGTCCTAGCCCCGCCCACGACACGCCCACCTCTATTGAACTGATCTACAGTCTCTCCCCGCCCAGGCCCCCCCATCCTGCTGCATACTATAATCAGAGGGGTTGTGGCCAGGGGAGACTGTTATACTCTCATGGTTCACGATAAAATCCTACCATGAGTGTAAACAGCAGCACAGTGTATAGTGAATGGAGAGGGGCAGCCCCCACTGCAAGACTACCTACTTCCCCCCCCCCCCCCACCCTGCTAAAGTAGAGTAAAACAAAACATTTCCCCACACACACATGCCCTCATAGTGCCCCTCCCACAGCGACCCCTCTCACAATGACCCCCCCCCCTCCGACTTCTGTCAGCCGGGTCCCTGCACACACACACACACATCACTGCACCCCCCCCCCCTTGCACACATCCATCCATCCATCCATCTCTCCCTCTCCACCCCCCCTTCCCCCGGGACTTCTGACAGCCGGGTCTCCAGACACCACTAGCACACACACACATCACTGCACCCCCCCCTGCACACATCCATCCATCCATCTCTCCCTCTCCACCCCCCCCCCCCCCCGCGAGAGCCTGCCCCTCCACTCATTCTTACCTTGGAGATGAAGAGCCAGCAGCCACGCCTCCCCTGCAGGCAGAACTGAGCTTCCCAGCGGCTGAAGTTCTTCTGCACATGCGCAGAGCTGTGCTGGAGAAGCTTGTCCCCATCGTCCCGACAAGAAGAGGACAAGAGACTTGTCGGAACCCATGGCAACCGAGGAGCAACACAGGGGGGGGGGGCAGCCCAAGAGGTAAGTGAATAACTTCTGTTTGCCTAATTTACAATGCACAATGTATATTACAAAGTGCATTGTATTGGGCAAACAGAAGTAATGAGACCTAATGTTTATGGCCGGACAACCCCTTTAAGTGACATATGGTAGAAGGAGGAACTTTTTGATCCTTGGTGAGCAATGACTAGTTCTGAGAGGCACTATTCCTTTTATTCAAAGGAATAGCTACTTGCAAATTGACATGTTCATAGTAGACAGAAACATACTATTGCTTTCTCAATAGTTGACAGTTGAGATGACCACCTGATCTGACCAACTCACAATCTTGTGGACTCTAGCAGAACAATATAACGAATCACCAACATACCTATGGCGAAGCAATGACTTTCTGCTACCATAGGTGGGCAAAGGTCTAATTTGGAGAGAGATTTAAATGAAAAAAGAAAGAACTAAAATTCGAAATGATAAAATTAAAGCTCTTGAAATCCAAATAAATGACAACTGACAACTAGGGATGAGCGAGTATACTCGCTAAGGCACTACTCGCTCGAGTAATGTGCCTTAGCCGAGTATCTCCCCGCTCGTCCCGAAAGATTCGGGGGCCAGCGCGGGGCGGGGAGCTGCGGGGGAGAGCAGGGAGGAACGGAGGGGAGATCTCTCTCTCCCTCTCTCCCGCCCGCTCTCCCCTGCTCCCCGCCGCAACTCACCTGTCAGCTGCGGCGGCCCCCGAATCTTTCGGGACAAGCAGGGAGATACTCGTCTAAGGCACATTACTCGAGCGAGTAGTGCTTTAGCAAGTATACTTACTCATCCCTACTGACAACCCAACTTGCAGAAGAGCTTTTTCAATTAATACACAAACTTCAAAGCCACTTTTTTAAAATTATGAGAGGAAAGTAAAAAGAATCATGGCCCACTATTACTCGCAAAATAATAATTCTCAGAAACATTTGGCTTCTAGCCTTAAAGCCCAGCACCTTGAACTAATATAGAAAAGCTTACAAACCCTATAGACATAGCAAACAATTTTAGGGACTATTACTCAGCATTATATAATTTAAAAGACAATTCCTTTATGTTTCAAAGTGTAACACAGCAGATTCAAAGATTTCTGCAAAATTTTAACCTAACCTCTTTGATACTTTTAGAGAAAAATCCTTGATGCCCCAATAACGGTATTGGAAGTGCTCAGACATATCAACTCTGTACCAACTGGCAAATCTCGAGGCCTGGATAGACTTACAAATGCTTATTACAAAACCTTTTGAGATACTCAATCTCCACATATGTGCAAAGCCTTCCAACTAGAGAACACTGAAAGCTCTTTTCCCAAAGAAAATCAAAAGGCTTTAATAGTCACCCTTTCTAAACTGGGAAAACATTCAGATATGCCCCAACAATTTTGGCCTATATCTTTATTAAATACTGCCATTAAAATCTATACAAAATTACTGGCTTCCAGATTAGCACCTATTCTACCTTCTCTGTTCAAGGAAGACCAAGTGGGAATCGTGAAAACTAGATAGGCTTCCGATAACACTAGTACAGTCTTAAATCTTGCATATTAGGTCAAATCTTTAAAAACCCCTCCTGTTTTCTTTGCTCTGTATGTTGATAAGGCATTTGACCATATAAATTGGTTGTGTGCTTTTGCTGTCTTAGCTAAAATGGGATTTAGTGGCCATTTCCTCAAATATACCCACACTATACTCAAACTCATTGGCACAAGTATTTATAAATGGGACCTTATCAGATGAATTCAATAGTTGGTATCAATGGTACTAGGCAGGGTTGCCCACTGTCTGTATCAATACTGTCCTTAGAACCAGTACTGTCCTTAGAATCCCCTTAGGGAAGGAACTCTAATCAAAGGAATGCAGATTAGAGATTGCTTTTATTTAATATCACTGCATGCAGATTATATTATTTTGATGCTAACAGAACCCATATTTTCTCTAGAAAATACCTTGGAGGTAATACAAGAGTTTGGACAAATCTCTTAGTACAAGATAAACACACAGAAATCTCAAATCTTGCCTGTGAATATCTCTAATGACCTGTTACATCATCTACAAAACGAGTACTCTTTTGATTGGCAATACGAAGGTATAAAATACTTGGGTATAACTATATTGGCTTTGCACAAGAAACTCTAGCAATATCATTTTGAACCTATGCTAAAAATATTGCAGGAAGAATCCTACAGATTATCTAAATTCGAGATTTGGAGATGAGTGGGAAGAAAAGTTTCTTTTAAAAAGTTTCTGTTGACAGAATTACAATATCTATTTCGCCCTCTCCCTATCAAACTACCACAATGTTTCTTTAAAGATATGATTAATATATTATCTCTAGATGTCTGGGCACAACACAAGCTTTAAGTGGCTAGTACAATACTCTCTAAAGATAGATAGGCAATATGTAGATATGGGAGCATTTTCAAAAATGATTTAAATTGCAAAATTTCTATATTTTGTGTGATCTAATAGAGTAAACTCATCTTCAACCATGGGACAATACTTTAATCAACTTATGCTATACATTTCTTAAATGTAAACGTCAGTTTTGTCAGACAGGCAGATGTGCATCCACCTTGCCACACATCCGTTTGGCTCTGGGCCAACTGTGGTGGCAATACCTGGAGAACCCCGTTTTTCACGATTCACCCCTCCAAGTTGGATACTGGCTTTACTGAGGGATCCCCAGGCTGTTAAATGCGCAGATAGTCACAGTTGTGTTGCAGCTGACTCTGCACTGGGCCAAGATGCAGTACCTGCAGGTCTGAACAGATGCACAGTGGTGAAACAGGCTTGAGTCAGGACTAGCAGCACAGATGCACAATCAAGGTCCAGGTTTGTAAGTCAAGGCAGGCAGCAAACAAAACAGAGTCCAGAACCAGGAGCACATAAATGGGACTTTGTTACAATGGTATAAGACCAATTGCTTAGACATCCTCCATGGGGGGAGTATGACTAATATAGCAGAAGAGTGCAGGTGATTGGCTGGGGAAGTTATAGGGGAGAGGGTGCTGGCCTTCTAACAAAAGAGGACAGAAACATGCATGGGCAATAGCCTGGGAACAATCAGAGGAGAAGTGCACACCACACAGAAGGCGACTACGCTTGACCGCACACCCTGGGGCGGGTGAGCTACGGTGCCATGCCGTGACAAGTTTCTATAGTACAAGAAAATTCTCAAGTACATTAAATTTACATTTTGAAAGATGGAAAGATATATAGGATAAAATTAAAAGAAAAAGATAACTCTTATAATGAAAAATACAATCTATGATAGAATGACAAGAAATTTCCAGAACATTATCAAAGAATGTCTTTATTGCAACAGCAAGTTTTCAATGGAATCATTCAGTAGGAAAAAAACGTATTTAAAAAAGGGCTTTTGAACAGTTCAAACACACGTCAAACTGGAGAGAACAGAAAAAAAAGTATTTTGAACTTTTTTCTTTCATCTTGAAAGCAAATGTAAAATTAACAGCTGATTCATCCACCAGAAGGCCATGTCGTCCTTTTTTTTCATTCTCTTTTGCATGTGGAATTCACTAAAACTGATTTGAAATCTTTTCACATCACCAGAACTGTTTACTTCATGACAGATATCTCAATGCAAAGAAAGACAAGTTTTTGGCCTTGAAGAAGAATAATAATTGTTTCATATGTCTGACATGTACACACAATATGCTTGATGAGAATGCAGTCAATGACCTCAGAAAATGTTAAATTCTGGCATGTCGACTCGTAGGAAGAGCAATCTGCCAATTTATTATTCACCAGCTGGTTTCTTCTTTGCCTCTCCTTCTAAATCTTCTAAAATGATTTGGTAAGATATTTTTCTGACATATGCACTCACCACTTTGGTTTCCAAAGAAAAACATATTGGGTGAGAACAAGGTACAGATGAAATGTCTCGGGAGTAGGTTGGGCAACTGCCAAGAAAGCTCTATCTGGAAATGTAGAATTTCTATTATTTCATATTAGCAAAATATCTAAAACTGGAATGTTCACAAATAGATGACTTTTTATGAAGTGAGCTTTTACCTGGATGTGAGCCAGTAAGTGAGTTTCTCACCTCAAATTAGGACATTTTTTTCCCGCAAGAATAAGACGGAATATCAATTTAAACATCATAAAGGCTTACATAATTCTGTAACCTTCTGTTTATGTTCGACTAATGCAGGATATATTATTTACAATCAGACTATATAAAGGGAGAATAGTACGATCTGAGATAATGGGAAAAGCGTAACATTGGCTGATATTACTTTAGTGTAATGTACAATTGGGACAATAAAATGAAGTAAATATACAAAAATAATAGTGGATTAATAAATGTCTATAGGAACCTAGTTTGCACCTTAACCTCAAGCTGGTAAATTTAAGCATAATGCTAAGGAACATGCCCAAGGTAAGTACTGTATGTTGGTTGCTGTAAGTTTAAATGCTGACTTGCACTTTGTACTTGACAGATGGTATTTGCTTTTTGCTACTGAAATGCAGCAGAATTAAGGGGCAGATAAGGGAAACAGAAATGAGAGGGACCCCTACTGACTGCATCACAACAGTTGGCATCTCTCATGAAAAAATGGAGCCTGATTTTCTTACAGCTGTTTTTCTCTGCAACCCAACTTAAGCTATTTTTGAAAATTGAGTTTGATGTAAAATATATTTAATTTCCTAATAACCAGTTTTATACAAAAACTCCCAGGGCTCAGTCAGATGAGCAAATTTTTCACGCATTTATAAGCGCGGGAAAAAAATTTGCACAACGTGTGTAGAAAAAAATCACATGACCGGTTGCATTTGCATTTGCATGTTTTATCTTTGGTGGTTGCGAAATTTAAGCGTTTTTTAAAAACGGACATGTGATCACTTTTATTGTAAAGCATCGGCTGTAAAATTGCCATGTTTTCCCGTGCCTATACATGCCTGAAAAATGTGCTCATCTGACTGAGCCCTTAGGCTGGGTTCTCACAGGAAGGAAATCCTACGGAAATCTCGCGGCTCGGCCGCATTGAAAAGTCGCAAGATTTTCGCGAGAGAGCTGCAGCTTCAAAGCCCGTGACATTTCGCCGCAGGTTTTGGAGCAGTTCGGCCACCGGCATTCGATTGTGGCTTTCTCTCCCCATAGAGAGGAATGAGGCTGCAATGGAAAAAAAGAAAGACTTGACATGCTGCGGCTGTCAATTCCGTGCCACATCGATGGTTCCACCTGGCTTTGCCGCAACGAATTGGCCACCCCGTGTGGACGAGATTTTTGCAAAATCTCATCCACATGGCTGGCTGATCCCAGGATTGGGACAACGGGCGGATTTGCCGCACAGAAATTCCGCACAGCAATCTGTCCCGCGTGAACCCAGCCTTATAGTTGTGCAGAGATATTTGGGAGCTCCATTGCTATATAACTAGGCAGACTTGCCAAGCAGTAGTAGCCCCCATGATAGATGTAATGGTAGCCATTTCTCGTTTCTACTTTTATGAAAGATTGAGTTAAGAAACAGACATAAAAATGATTAATATAATATTTAGCAACTGAACAGAAGAAGACAGCTCAATGATCTATATTTAATGGTGGCTTTCGCTTTTTTATTTTAGTAGTGTTCTTTAGAAGAAGACAGATCTACTTCAAAATCTGTTTTTTTTTCCCATACTTCCTGTGTTTTCGTACTTTTATGATTAATTAAGTACACCATAAATGAACTTACATTTCCTACGTGAAAGTTTTGGCTTGATATATGATATAGTTTCATATCATTTGAAGATTTTCTTTACTTATGAAATTATTTATACTGCCAAGCACTTTTAATTGCCACAGAGGCACAGCAGGTGTAGTGAAGCAGCGCATAAATGACATCTTCAGTCTTTAGAAGAGAGAGTAATGCTTCTGTAGTGTGCAAAGAACATATGCTAATCAGCCACACTCTTCAGGCACAAATGAGATAATGTGCTTATTGTTTAGACACTGGAATTGTTCATTACAAAGTGACACAGTGTTTGCCAATTTTGTCTTCATTATAAATGTAAATATTAACTGGCGATATGCAAAAGAATACAAAAAGTCAACAGCAATTAATTGGCTTCTGCAGTAATTAGCAACTGTAAGGCAAACACTTAGGAGCCGATATAATTGTCTGCATTAGGAATACACCTCCTGTACAGTTCTAATTAGCAATTTAAACAGTTCAGAAATTATATGCCTCTTGCCTATAGACTCCCTGAAGTACTGTTCATTAATGGAAAAAAATTGCTTGGAAATGTCATTTCCATTGTCTTTTGCGAAGTGCCTTACATCAAACACAGTGTTATTCGTAGTAGCACAGAGCTATTGTGTATAAAATGACACAATTAAAATTATGCCCCAATCATTTGGTAAGTGATGAATATAAAGTACACCTTTTGGACAAAAAAAAGCACAATAATTCGAACTTTTTGTATGGTTATGGTTATGGTTGTTCAATGTATAATTTTAAGGTTTGGGGCTTTGATTCGATAAATCTGTTTAAGCCTTGTGTCTCATGAATATGTGACTGTCCTGAAGCTCTGGGTATCAGTCTTATATTTTGCCCTAAAGATGGGATTAAATTCTGTTTAAGGACATAATTAAAGGGGTTGTTCCCCTTCTAGCTGTTATGTTGCAGGAAGCAGACAGCTCTGTACATTGCACAGTGGCCTGGAGTTGGTACTGCATATTGAGTCCTATTGAAGTGAATTGGACTCAATCTGAGATACCGAGCCTGGGCACTGGGCCATGTATGGGGCTGTCTGCTTCCTTCAGCTAAAGAGCCAGAAGTGGGACAATGCCTTTGAAGCCTTCTCAAAGCCTTTGTTTAGGTAATGCTTTCCTGATCTCAGATCGATCCTACCGTTGGTGCTATATATACAGCTCATACACAGAGCTGTAATCAGTTCAAGTTCATGATGACTGTTTTAATAGACTTTTTCATGTCTGTAAAACATCAGGTTGGCTACCTTGCCTGAGTTACTGTTAAAAGCATTTAAAGATTTGCCTTACAGCAGTCACATGGACAATAAGAACCTGTAGTCTGGAGATATTGCTGTTGTTAGCCGTTTAGTCGTTCACGGCCCTCGACAACCCTAAAGGCGAGCTCCCTTCATGTTTTTCGGTTTTGCACTGCTTCTTTCAGTTGTGT
Organism: Eleutherodactylus coqui; assembly: GCF_035609145.1. Taxonomy (NCBI): domain Eukaryota; kingdom Metazoa; phylum Chordata; class Amphibia; order Anura; family Eleutherodactylidae; genus Eleutherodactylus; species Eleutherodactylus coqui. The sequence goes on along the minus strand of NC_089841.1, from coordinate 208,468,159 downwards.
GATATCCATGCCAGTATCAGCTCTGACAGTATCAGCCATCGTGTCCTTTGGCGGCCGGGTCTTCTTTTGTCACTGATCTGTCCAAGGATTATAGATTTTTCTAGCGACTCTGTTTGCATTACATGGGCAAAATCAGTGAGTCTGAGTTCAGTCATCTTGGCCTCCAGTGATATATCAGGTCTATATTCAGGACTTCTCTGTTACTCTCGCTGTTCAGGATATACGCAGCAGCTTTCGCCAACACAACAGCTCAAACGCATCAATCCTTCTTCTATCAGCGTTTTTTGCAGTCCAGCTCTCACATCCATACATGGCTATGGAGAGAAAGGTGGTCACACTGTCCTGCGTTTAGTTACTTTACGAGATAGCCCTACTTTTCCAGATTTTGTCCATGTTTGGCATCGTGCTTCGCCCCAATGCTATCCTATATTTTATCTCTTATCTATATTCTCCAGCCTGGTCATATCTACCGTCTGGTTATATTGATTGACAAATATGTTTCTGGTTCTTTTTTACTGCTGATCCATAACAAACATATTTTTTTAAAACTGAAAAATAGAGTTATTTGTTCCCTTTTTGGAGACTTTTTAAAAAAAATAAGGCTAAGGGAGCTCACCATTGGGGTCATCGAGGGTCGTTAAATGACAAAGGGTCGTGAACGACTAAACGGCTAACAACAACAGCAAGTTAACATAATGTTACCTTAACCCCAAATGAGAAGGCCTTTTGTTTTTTTTCAATTTTGCTTTTGCCATAGCATTACATCATACTGCGATCGAGCAAGCAGTCTATCAAGCCACCTCATTTGCATGGCTTGATAGGCATTTCGTGCTGACAGCCCTGGGGCCTTTCAGAAGGCCCCCGGCTGCCATGACACCCGCACGGCTCCCTGCGATCTCATTGCAGTGAGCCGTACAAGACCCCTGAACACTATACGGGGGATTTTAATGCTGCTGTCAGAATTGACAACGGCATTTAAAAGGTTAACAGCTCCGATGACCCGCGCAGCTTATCGGAGCTGTTGCCATCTGTAAGAAACAGTCTGCAGCCATGATGCATGGAGGGAGTTTGCTGCACAATCTCTATTCATACATACCCCACTGCTGCAGGAGATAAAAACACTACAGGCTGTTCACTAAGAGGTTAGGCGGTGTTTCCCAACTCCAGTCCTCACGGTCCCCCAGCAGGTCATGTTTTAGGGATTTCCTCAGTATTGCACAAGGGATGTAATTATTGTCAGTGCCCCAGACATTACCACAGGGGTTCTATAGGATATCCTGAAAACATGACCTGTTGGTGGTCCCTGAGGACTGGAGTTGAGAAACACTGACCTAAAGTGACAGTATCTAGACCTACATATCTAATGTGCTATGTAAGGTAATGCAAAGGTAGGAAAAAACATATATACTGTATATAATATAAACACTGAATGTAAGGTATCTAAACATTATGGATATAATGTATTTCTTATAACAGTAACTTTTTTCTTCTTCACAATTCTTCACTCTAGCTGCCTGTATCAATCAGTTTCCTTCTCCCTCAGTGGACTGACAGGATTGTGAAGGTGACCAAGAGACACAGGGCCACATCAGAAATTAGTTTTGAAACAAACGTAATAGTGATCACCACATTTGGCTATCATGGTGGTCTCCTGCCCAGAAACATACACTATTGCATCAGCTATACCAGGGCAGATGCTGAGATAGACATCAGCATCTGGATCACACTGCTAAGTCAGTTCAGTAGAACTGAATGCTTCACTGCTTCAAAGTATTACCTTAGATTTATGAGGCTGCTGCTGTGACATAAATCTTATTATTGTAGAAATTTAGAGATTAAACAATAGGTCATTTTCTGATGACATATTCTTTTAAAGGGGTTATCCGCTACCTTTTAAAATTGATGGAGCCTAAAAATATCTGATCAGTGGGGTCCGCTGTCGGAAACTCCTCCAATTAGCCTATTGAAGAGGTTTCTTAAATGTTTATGTACATGTACTGCACAACACTGTATTATTAATAGACCATGACCATCAAGGGTTGCAATTCTCCCCAAACCACCTTTCTCTTATTATCTACATCTAAATGCTCCTTACATCATCTACCTGTCCTAGCACGGTGGCTTAGTACATTGATGTCACCACACAGGAGCATAGCTAAAGGCTCATAGGCCATGTTGTAAAAATTCTACAACTAGACTTCATGGTGGCTAGATGTGAGTAGTAGGAATAATATACGTGTATATTTCCTACCTTATTGCTGTAGCTGGCTCCTGATTGCCGTGTCTGCTAGCAGCATTGCCAGCTCGTTGGATCTGTGGGTCCAGTCTATTCATCCCTGTTCGGAAGCCAGAATTGTTGTTGGAGCCGACAGGGCTCCTCTGCGTTCACTGTGTGGGCCACATTAGTTATTCAGAAGTTTTGTGCACAAAAGGTAACAGACTGACAGAATGCTCTGTATCAGGCCAGTACACTTCTGATTTATTCAAAGGAATTCAACCGCTTTTATGGACAAACATTACATCACAAAATAGGAGTATACAAAAAGAGTTATTGTGCTCACACAGGATTGGTTAATACAATAATATGGTATTTCACGTTAGTAAAGTATCAAAAGTAAGAGAATGTGCAGAGGAACAATGTTATCTGTAAATGAGCAGCTTCTCCTATCAGAATACAACAACTGCTCTGTGAGAAACATGTGTGGAAGGTATATACAAGAGTCTAACGCATTCTGATGTTGTACATGAACACATTTAACTGTTTATAACTGCTAGTTTTTTACTAAGAGGGTAGATATAACAGTGTATATATATACAGTGGGGGAAAAAAGTATTTAGTCAGATACCAATTGTCAAGTTCTCCCACTTAAAAAGATGAGAGGCCTGTAATTGACATCATAGATAGACCTCAACTATGAGAGACAACATGAGAGAACACATCCAGAAAATCACGTTGTCTGATTTTTAACAAATTTCTTTGCAAATTATGATGGAAAATAAGTATTTGATCAATGACAAAAGTTCATCTCAATACTTTGTTATACATCCTTTATTGGCAATGACAGAGGTCAAACGTTTTCTGTAAGTCCTCACAAGGTTGGCACACACTGTTGCTGGTATGTTGGCCCATTCCTCCATGCAGATCTCCTCAAAAGCAGTGATGTTTTGGGGCTGTCACTGGGCAACACAGACTTTCAACTCCCTCCAAAGGTTTTCTATAGGGTTGAGATCTGGAGACTGGCTAGGCCATTCCAGGACCTTGAATTGCTTCTTACGAAACCACTCTTTTGTTGCCCTGGCGGTGTGCTTGGGATCATTGTCATGCTGAAAGACCCAGCCACATTTCATCCTCCTTGCTGATGGAAGGAGGTTTGCAGTCAAAATCTCACGATACATGGCCCTATTCATTCTTTCATGTATACGGATCAGTCGACCTGGTCCCTTTGCAGAGAAACAGCCCCAAAGCATGATGTTGCCACCCCCATGCTTCACAGTAGGTATGGTGTTCTTTGGATGCAACTCAGCATTCTTTCTCCTCCAAACACGACAAGTTGTGTTTCTGACAAACAGTTCTACTTTGGTTTCATCTGACCATATGACATTCTCACAATACTCTTCTGGATCATCCAAATGCTCTCTAGCAAACTTCAGTCGGCCCCGGACATGTACTGGCTTAAGCAGGGGGACACGTCTGGCACTGCAGGATCTGAGTCCCTGGTGGCGTAGTGTGTTACTGATGGTAGCCTTTGTTACGTTGGTCCCAGCTCTCTGCAGGTCATTCACTAGGTTCCCCCATGTGGTTCTGGGATTTTTGCTCACCATTCTTGTGATCATTTTGACCCCACAGGGTGAGATCTTGCGTGGAGCCCCAGATCGAGGGAGATTATCAGTGGTCTTGTATCTCTTCCATTCTCTAATTATTGCTCCCACAGTTGATTTCTTCACACCAAGCTGCTTGCCTACTGCAGATTCAGTCTTCCCAGTCTGGAGCAGGGCCACAATTTTGTTTCTGGTGTCCTTCGAGTTTGGAGTGTGACTGCTTGAGATTGTGGACAGGTGTCTTTTATACTGATAACAAGTTCAAACGGGTGCCATTACTACAGGTAATGAGTGGAGGACAGAGGAGCCTCTTGAAGAAGAAGTTACAGGTCTGTGAGACCCAGAAATCTTGCTTGTTTGTAGGTGACCAAATACTTATTTTCCACCATAATTTGCAAATAAATTTGTTAAAAATCAGAGAATGTGATTTTCTGGATGTGTTTTCTCATGTTGTCTCTCATAGTTGAGGTCTACCTATGATGTCAATTACAGGCCTCTCTCATCTTTTTAAGTGGGAGAACTTGTACAATTGGTATCTGACTAAAAACTTTTCCCCCCACTGTATATATATATATATATATATATATATATATATATATATATATATTAGCCTAGGCTGATATAAGAATCATGTGAAAGGTTATATGATATATAGAATACATATATCATTACTATAACACACTCAAGCACCAGAACATATGTTCCCTCTTCAAAAAAAAGGAAATAAAAAAATATACATTTTCTAGTCATGATGCCCAAATTCCACTGGTGTATGTAAGAAATATATGCAAAATTGCACACTTGTGGTTACGTAAACAAAATTTATTGCTAACAAGTATTATTGTCTTACATCTTTGTTTTAATAGTCCATTGCTTGAAAGTCTCAGAACTCAGTATAAACCCAGCAGATGTCGATTCACACACAAAAAAACAGAACATTACGCATCTAATATTTAGTGCAATCTCCATTCTGCTTTATCACCTCCTTGATCCTGTTTGACACGTAGTCAGCAAGATTTGGGAGAGACTTCTGGTAGCACACGATTCACAGTCTCCATCAGTTTCATTTTTATGGGTGGACCTCTTTTTGAAATTATATAATTCATCACATGCCATAAATTCTTAATTAGATTGAAACCAGGAGAATTCACAGTCACTCAAAGACCTTAATCTCAAAGTAATGCAAAGTTACTTTCACTTGAAACAGTTATTGTTAGAAGTACACAATAACAATGCATTGAGTAAAATTACATTTATGGTACTGCTGTCATGGTATAGTGCAGTTGTTCTGCAGCAATGCTTGAGTAGGTAATATGTAACATGCATATGAATACTAGGTCCCAAGGTTTCCTAAGCAAAACATTGCCCAAAACATCACACTGCTTCTCCAGCCAGCTTCTTCCCCTAGTGCATCCTGGTACCATCTTCACTCCAGTTAAGTGACACATATGCACTTGGCCATCCACAAAAAGTAAAAGAAAATGTGATTTATCAAACTAGGCTACCTTCTTTTACTACTCTATTGTCTAATTCTGAGCTTTGATGCTCACATGCACATTATAGGCTATTTTGGCTTGGATAGGAGTCAAAATGGGAAGTCTAGACAATGTCAAGGAGAAAAATAGCACGGAACACTGCCCAAATTTGGTAAATAATGACTCTCTGTACCTCAAGTTGAAATTGAGGTTTCCAACAAGAATTTGTGGTTTGTATGAGTTTAAACCACTGGTTTATGTAAAGACCAAGGTGCAGCCTACCCAGGCAGCAGTGCCGACCCCATTGAGAACATATACTAAAGACCGTTCTCCTATTGAATTCAATGGAGCCAGCAATACAGCCGGCTCCATTGAAAGCAATAGGCTGCCGGCAAGCGCTGTAGTAATTTTCAGGGAAGGGCTTCAATATAAGCCCTTTCCTTAAAAACCATCCTAAAAAAGTGTAAAAAATTTTTACATTTTCTATACTCACCTCTCTGCAGCTGCCGTGGCTCAGCCGTGTCCAGCTGGCTCTCATCCTGAACTGCTTTCAGTAGTATTCAACAGGCATAGATTTAAAATCCCCGCCTGCTGAATGGGCTGCCTCTGATAGGCTGAGCACTGTAACCAATCAGAGGCAGCTCTCAGCTATTGAATGACACCTGAGAGCTGCCTCTGATTGATCACAGTGCTCAGCCAATCAGAGGAAGCACTCACCCATTCATTTTTTTTCCGCCATGCCACCTGATTAGGTCACACGATTTTTTGAGCGCATCAGTTATGCACACAAAAAATCGTGCGACAAAATGTCCGTGTGACTGAGCCCTCAAATGGTGTAAGAGTATGAAATCAAAAAACATAGAATCAATATTGTCAACCTTTCTTGTCCTTTTATTGTAATACTATAAAAAAAGAAATGATTTAAGACATGCAAGCCACCTCCTCGGCAATGCTGTGGGTGCATGTCCTATAAGTTAAGGAAGATTCTGAAGAGCACCTATTAAAGAGAAGGAAGTTGTCAACAGTAGCTCTCATGTGGGATTTGCTCAGACTGGCTAGCCTTTGCTCTTCAAGAGCATCAGTAAGCCTTGGGCATCCATGACCCTCTGGCCAGTTCACTGGTTATCCTTTCTTGGACCACTTTTGGCAGATACTAACCACTGTATGTCAAGACCTGTAATTTTACCTCACAAGGTCTGTAATTTTCTACAGTAGTTCCGACACCGTCATCTAACCATATTGCCATCACAGTTTGTTCCTTGCCAAACTAATCACTGTTGTTCACTCCAGCTGTCTAGTTGTACAACTAACCAATATATATATATATATATATATATATATAGGAAAATGCTTCCATATGTTAGCACAGGAAATCCAATTCCTTTTATGTTACTTTTTGAAAAAGGGAAGTGAGCGTGATACAAAGTAACATATCTGCCATAGCTATCTTTAAATACTTGATATGGCTAGACAAATACTTCATCAGCAACTGCATGGATTAGAATGCATTTGCTTTCTAATTTTGCAGTTTATGCACTACGAGAAGCAGTATGTAATTTCATAATAACCATAGCTAGTAATTTGTCCATTTCATTCAAACTACAAGATGTCCACACGAAATGTAGCCTAATTGCAAAATTCCTGTTTTAGTAAGGTTAAAGATTCATAATCTAGTTGATTAAATTCCTGACATCCAATTTATGCATCATCTCTTCTCATTCCTTAGTTTAAAAAAAAAGAGAGAAGAAGACCAGACTTACAATGTTTCTCTTGGTCTCAACTAATTGTGGAAGACAAAAGAAGAAATGTGTTAATGAGTTTTATAGATGGACTTCGTTATCTGCATGCATAATTGAAAGCTTTACTTGAGCATAAATTCCTGATGCAGAAAAATGATCATTACCGTGACAGATACTTTTGCACTGGCAATTACTCTATTCTGTTCATGAATTAATTATGATTAGGATAAAAATTTATGTAGAGAGAAACATAGTGACTTAACATGATCAGCCGTTTTGCTGGAAGTACATAGTAGCATGTATTCCTTCTTTCTAATGCTTTAGGCTGCATTCACATGAGCGTATTTGCGCAAGCATTTATGCACAAAAAATATGCAGAAAATAGTATCCATTATCCACATGTGCCTATTTTGTGTGCGCATTTCGGTGATGCAAAAAAATAGGCAGCATGTTCTATTTTCCGCACATTTGCATTTGAGAGAATTCTAGCAATAGGGTGCTTTCACACATTGCTGATTTGCTGCAGATTCTGGTGCAGATTTGCAGCAGATTTCACACTTTCAATTGAATTCACATTGAAGGGGTGAAATCTTCTGCAGATTTGTAACAAAATCTGTAGCAAATCCATGATGTGTAAACACACCCACTATCCATGACTTGGTGCTAGCTACTCGGGTTAGCAGATCCGGGGTTGTAGGTTTTCACCATTAAGCCCCCCTTAAGCCCCATCAGTGGCAGGTTTATTATTACCATGTCAGCGCAGCAAGCCCCGGAGATTTTCCTGAGGTAATTTGAAGTGGCAAACGTGAACAGTGGCACAATAACTGTGTGCCCTGGACAGCATTTCAGCACTGGAGCTGTCCACAGAAATCTTCCAGGGTTTAACTGCGTGGTCAGTGCAGCAAGCCCCGAAGATTTTCCGGGTCTGCCACTAAAGCGGTTAATGGATCTGCTTTTTTCTGCCACAAATCCTTAGGTGTGCTTGTAGAGTAATCGCTGATTGGTGGAGTAAACAGGTGACAGTATCAAACAAGCCAGGGGGTTGATACCGGAAAGTCAGAAGACATCAAAGCCAAAGGGTAAATCACATTCTGAATCTGGAACAGAGAAAGGTCATGTACCAGGAGGACTAGAGGAACTAGAACAGCAGGTAAATGGGTAGTCAACAAATCAAAGGTCAGAATCATAGAAGTCAATCAGTATCACAGTGTGGCACCCAGGAACTGGACTTCGGTGACACAAAAAAGTATTCCTCTTAAAGGGAATCTGTCACCTATTTGAAGCACCATAAACTAACTTAAGGTGACGTTAGGTGAGGTGAAAAGGTGATATATTTTTTATGCTCACCCACTTCCTGGTTACTGCGGTACCCGCTATTGAAGTCCATCCAGCCAAATATGGCTGCTTCAGGCAGCGGACAGGTTCCCTTTAAATGTGATCTGTTATAATGACTTATAATGTATGATAGTCTGTATACTGCTCACGGTATTGCATTTAGCAAGTGGCGGCTACTGTTTCTACAGCACAGAAAGAGTTAACCAGCCCAGCCTACAAGTTTCACACAACTTCACACTCTTCAGTCATTTAGTAGACACTTTTCAGCTTAAAACATTGGAAGGAGCTAGAGCTGCAGGGAAAGTGTAGTACAGGAAGTGATAGAGAGTGAAGGGCGCAGCTTCTGGTGTGAGGTAGTCCTAGTTTGAGTATCCATTACCAGACAGTGAAACTGCAAGATGCCATATGCATTCTCTGTAGAGTAAGGAGCAGAGTAGTCTACACTGAGAGAAGCTCACACAGATCACAATTTCAGCAAGCTTTGGGCTTCAAGAAGGAAGTGGCCACCATTTGAATCCTGTTTGAAAACTATTTATTGAGAACTGTACCTCCACTTTGGATATCTGTAACCCTCAAACTTAAGGCCCATTTACACGCAACAATTATTGCTCAAAATTCACTCAAAAGCCATTGTTTGAGAAATAATCGTTGTGTGTAAATGCTCAGATCTTTCACTTTTTGGCTAAACGATGATTTTTAGGTAAGCATAAAATCCATTGTTCAGCTAGAGAGAAAATGGTACAGACCACATGCTGTGTTTGCTGTCCAAGTGCTGTATTCTCCACAGGAGCTGCTGATTACATTGTATTCAGCAGAAAGGCTCATTTACATGTAAATGAAGGTAATAAGCTGCTAATGGACATTAGTGTCCATTAGCAGTTTATGCAAAACAATCTCTCAAAACCTATCTTTTGAATGATTATCTTTGTGTGTAAATGGGCCTGTATTGGACAAGAAAATAAAGTTTAATTGCTTCTTCTGACTCTCTTTTAATTTTATACATTGCCACCATTACACCTACACCAGACTGAAGAATAGCACAGTGCATAACACTATCACCCCATTTTTATATTGTGTGGAGTGACAAGATACAACCAGCACCATAACAGGAGACCTGCACTTTAGCCCATCATTTGTCATTTCCACTCCTGGTCACAACATAGAAAAAATAGCATCACGAACAGGATGGTTCTAGTATGCACTTAAAGAACTGAACATTACCGCGCAATAGTTGGAATTGAGCACCAAACATTGTAAGATTAATTTGTACAGTCAAGAAATAATTGCTAAAAACTGCTTATTGAATTGGACAAGTGTGTTGACACGGCAGGATTCATTACACTGAACTGTATGCTGTAGCACAAGTGTGCTGACACTGAAGAGAAATGGCTTTATTTATGACTGCATTTGACTGAGTGCGAGACACTGTGATTAATGTGCAAAAATGTGTAAACTAGACTGTCACTTTAATTAATTTGTGCTGCACCACAACTCTGCAAAATGATGATGCAATAATTTCAGCTCTGCCACAGTCCAAGATGGCATTGAAGTCTGTTAGAATAATTTGAACTGTGTAACAGATTTTCCAACCAATGTGGGGGGAGGGATAATCCCCTCACATGACTTGTCAGTCATGAAAAGGGGTGAAGCCACACCTAGAAGTATGCTCTTTGTATTTTGGTGCCCAGCCATGAAAGGAGACAGACATAATTGCTCTGATTCTTACTCCAATGCTTCCCAAAAAAATGAAAGAGGGAAATTGACCACCAGGATACTGCTACCAAAAGTCAAACTAGTTCTGGAGCGAAGAAAAGAAGGTCAGGAACACCAACCAGACCCCATGCCTGGTGTTGTGGTTGGTGACGACCATCAGTTTCCCTCAATATGAATTTTGCCAGCACTTGCACTTACACCTGATCTAGCATGGTCTATGTTATGCCGCTGCTACCTGATCCTGCTCCCAGATAATGGCTGCCTGTCACTGCTCTGGCAGGAGTAGCTGCATCACCAGAGACAGAGGCTCCCCCCACACAGGCTGCTCCAATCTATGGACCCCTGTGAGCTGCAATGCCTATGGACTAAGAAGGTTGCACAAGGGAAAGCTGAAGTTTTGTACTTTCATGTTGTGGCAACTTGTAAAAGGGATAGTAGTGTGACTTCATCTGAAAAAAGGGCATGGCTACATCTGGAAGTATGAACATTTTTGGCATAATTTAACTGCTGGGTAAGTGATGCCGGAATGGAGGGGAAGAGAGATGCCTGGGCTGCGGGGGTAATTAGGCCCCACTACCACAATCAGAATCAGTGCCACCAGCTTCACCTTTGGTTCTGGAGCCTATGTCTGCATCATTTACTGCAGCCCCACAATGCATTTCAGCAATACCTCCACCCTTACCTACACCTGCTCCCTCTCTATTCCTATTCCTCCCCCATACAGACCATTCCCTGCTCTAAGGGAGCCACAGTCCATACCAATCAGAGAGTGACTATGCCATTTTCCACCCCCTGTATACTTGGGTATTCTTACACCTCTTCCAACATCTATACAACAACTTCATGGGTATACAGCACAGAAACAGGGTGACCGTGGGTATCAAACATCGCTTCCCAGAAGGGTTCCCTTTAACTATTCTCCTGTCTTTCTGGACTTTATTGGGGCATGCACTGCATCACTTAAACATCTACAGCAGGAAGTAGAGATTGGCCCAGTGCACCTCACCATCGCCCCATATATTTTTTGAAGTGTGTGAATATCCAGCTTGGGAATTAACATATATAGTACCAGCCATTGTGAGGCAAGAAAGTAGCCACCCAAAGTATCTTCCTCACCCCAGCATATCATAACAGAGTACACCAGATTATTAAACAATAACTGGGACATATGTACTCAGTACAGAGAAGTCTGAATAGAGTTCAGCACACTTATAGGCTGCTGGATAATCAAACTCAGCCAGCAGACCCAAGAAACACCTAACTTCAGATTTAAAGAGACACAGACATCGGAGTGCATTATACTGATTTGGCTGTTTGGCTGGGTGCTCTGCCATCCAGCAGGCTCTCTAGTAACAGTTTTTGTTGTCAAGGCAGTGGAGTTTGACCCCAAAGATAGTTGCAAGTTCGAAACCAGGTAAGTGTTTTACACTTCCTCTTCTGATTCTCCATTCTGCTGGCTATGAGGACACCTTGTTGAGTTTATTTTGATGTGTTTATTCCTTGCGAATGCCTTGGGACATAAGTTCAGTTGGACAGAACTGCAGTAGTTTGAAGCAGCAGGAGTTTGCTTCGGTGAGTACTTGTTTTTACTGATAGGGATGGGTTAGTGCAGTGTAATACTTGTTTATCTGCTTATTTAAAAGTTTTGAATTTGGGATGCTGTGTGACATGTATGCTGTTCCAGGTTTATATGGCAACCTTTCTAGCTTGTAGTCTTTAGTTTGTACTCTTCAGACTGAGGTTATAAGGCTATCTCAAGCAGTGAATACTGTCAAGCAGCCCTGTAATTAGCCACCCTTTCCCCAAAGACCTCAGCTGAGATGGGCACAGTGAAAAGCAGTTGGTTCTGGGAGATTGCAAATTTTAGAACATAAACATGCTCCTTTTGTACTATCTTAATATTATTGCTATGGCATTCTTTCTGACATGGATCGTGATGTAGTTGCTGATACACATAGGGCTCCCTTTGTGCAAGATAATGTGACTAGCAAAGGAGAGGTTGTGTTGCACCAGCTCGGTCCAGTTGATGGAGTAATCAAGAAGAGAAGACATGTTCTTCTTGATTCAACCATTAGAGGTGTTGATATAAGACAGAATTTGGATGTGCTGAGGGAGATAAGAGGTCTTTCAGGTGCCACAGTCAGTAGAGATAGGAGACGTATTATAAATATTTTCAAGGCTATAAGTAGAGATACGTGGATTTTGTAGTACATCTTGGAACCAATGATTTGTCTCAAAATATAATAGTTATTGCACAAAAAGAATTTCAAAGTTTTAGCCAGGAGCTTTACAAGAGAACAATTTCAGTTACATTTTCAGAAGTGTTGCCAGTCTATTATCAGATGAAAAAGGCACATTGTGGACTTACAAACTGTGGAATTGCAAAAACTAAACATTGGTATGGTTAATAGATAGATATCAGAGTGTTGTTATTAAAGGAGTGTCTTCTGAAAAGGGGCTAGTTACAAGTGGTGGCCACAAGGATCTGTCTTCTTCCTATTCTTTTTAACTTGTCGGTAAATGGTATAGGAGAAGGTATAATAGGTGAGATTTGTCTGTTTGCTGATGACACGAAAGGGTGCCATAGAGTTGATACTCGTGGTGATGTCTTGAACATGGAGAACAATTTAGCCTTACTGCATAAATAGTCAAAACAATGGAAACTGTAGTTTGCTGTCTCCAAATGTAACATAATGCATTTGGGGAGAAGAAATTCTGAGACAACATATTGTATCAGCTGTTCTGTGTTATCTAGGATGTCTGGACTGAAGGATTTAAGGGTTCAGATTTCTAACAAACTCAAAATAAGTCCACAGTGCGGTCAAGTACCAGGAAAACTGGTAGGATACTCATCTGTATAGCTAGCGGTATTACCAGTAGAGAGAGGGAGATTGTGATCCCACTGTAAAGAGCACTGGTGAGACCACATCTGGAATACTGTGTTCAGTTATGGCGCAGCATCTACAGGGCAAGATTCATAAAATAGAACAAGTCCAAAGATGGATCACAAAAAATGGGGGAAGGTCTCAAGAACAAAACTATCATGAAAGACTAAAATAACTTAGTTTGTATAGCCTGCAGGGAGAAGGGAAAGGAGGCAGATGTATAGCGGAGGACAGAAACTAGGAACAACTAAGGTGGTGAATGAGGAGTCCGGAGATGTTTTGCAGCTTCGCCATAAAACGTGTTAAAAAATCTGAAATTGTTGACAGTACGGATGGACGTATGATAGCAGAAAAGCATAATTTTAGGTAAATGAAGTGAATTGCTCTTTTTCTAGTTATCACATTGACTAGCACATAAGCACAAGTTGTTTGAAAAGTTCTAAATAGAGATGAGAGAGCGTACTCGGCCACGCCCCTTTTTCGCCCGAGCACCGGGATTTTCGAGTACTTCTGTACTCGGGCGAAAAGATTCAGGGGGCGCCGTGGGTGAGTGGGGGGGGGGGGGGGTTGCAGCGGGGAGTGGGGGGGAGAAGGAGAGAGAGAGGTCTCCCCCCTGTTCCCTGCTGCTACCCCCCGCGCCGCCACGCCTCCCCCCGCCCCCCGGCGCCCCCCGAATCTTTTCACCTGAGTACTGAAGTACTCGAAAATCGCGGTGCTCGATCGAGTAAATACTCGAAATGAGTATACTCGCTCATCTCTAGTTCTAAACCATTAAAGCAATGTACATATAGGGTATAGTTATACATGGCAGATGTGTTGCAGACATTTCAGAGGATTACTAGTTATAGTTCCAGTTATTTTAATTAATAAACAATGTAGAATTTGAGCAGTTTACATTCATCTATGAAAAGTTAGGTTATAACAATTGATGCTTTTACCCCTTTATTTACTGGTGATGAAACTTGCTCCCTTCACATCCAAGCATGCCTGTTGTTTGTCCATGTAGATTCATTGACTATGTTCGTAAAATCTACTTGATCAAGTTTACTTAACCTTGGTCTCGTCATGCTTATTCTAATGATTGTATATTTGATCTTTCCAAAACCTGGCTGCTCTAGAACATTTCTGTTTAAGCGAAGTATGTTTGTGAAAATAAACTTAAGCACAAATGAAGTCATTACTGAACTGAATCAAACATAAGATATGTTTACACTGAAATGCCTAAATGCTTTTCTGGAGCTGAAGCCATCATTTTATGTGTTAGGTTTACTTTCCAAAAACATGTACTCTTGTACCTTTGTAATTTTTTGGATATGATATGTTAGGACATTGCATGTGATATCACTCTGTTACATAGTGCACTTTTTAACATATGGCAATGTTTGCCTTGTTTTGAGTTTTGTCCACCACTTGATCTAGTGTTCTTTGTGTTTTCATTTTCTAACTTTCTGATTTTCTCTCCAAAGTTTGGAATCACACAATGAAACTCTTAAAGAAACCAAACTTTGGCATTGCAAGTAAAAAGCATTTATTTCACAATTTAAATTATGCTTTGTCTGAAAGTGTACTAAATAATGGGTGTATTTGGCAAATTAAAGAACAGATTCTTTTCAAGCATGAGCGGATGGTGCAATGTTGGGTATGGCTAAATTGTGAGGCACAAGAGAAACCTTAGAAGCCTAGAGGTTGGTTGCATCCGGAATGTATGAGCTGTGAGAGAATCCTTGGAGCCTCCTGATTGGAATGAAAGTACCATGTTAGTCTGGACCCTCAAGCTGCAGAAGCTCCGGTTGTTGAGTCAAAGAGAGAGCCTTATACCATAGAGACAGTGTAGTACCATTGGAAGCCATATTGAGTGTCCACTGAGTTAAGCCAGGCCTGCCTAATAGCTATAAAGACTGTGAGTAGCCAAATAGCTTGCCAATATGTACTATTTGCAAAATCAAAAAAAATATAAAGCACCTACAAGGATATGTTGAACTCAAATGAAACTTTATATGTGTGATTTTAACATTGGTATAAGTAAGTGCTTACAATATCAGAGCAAAAGGCTAATTTATTGCGAAAAACTGAACACTTGAAGGTAGGCTCTAGTAGCCTGTTTGGCTGCCTTTAGCTTGGATGCAAGATCTGATACGGGTGAGCATAGAGGCATACAGGTTCAGTATGGTATCCTGCAGCATTTACGTCCACATTTAATGTAACTAAGCCTCTAGATCATACGAACATGTAGGCTGTCAATGTTGGCATCCCAGATGAGCCCCTAAATATTTTATTGACAATAAATCTGGAAACTTGGCAGGCCACTGAAGTTTGGCAATGTTGTGGAGGCATTCCTGTGACACTCTTGCTGTGTGTGTGGCCAAGCATTATCCTGCTGTAAAATGCTCTTGGAAGCCCTGCCATGAGAGGAACACAAATGGCTGCAGGATGTCCTGAACATATCGCTGAGCTGCCATTGTCCCTCCTACCACTACTAGAGTTGACCAATTGTCTATGCAATGCCCCCCCCCCCCCAGACCATGACAACAGGAGTGGGAGGTAGCGTGCCATTCCACAGCAAAGGCAGGACTAAGGCACTCACCCCTAGCAACATACAGCAGCTCAGCTCTACTGTACCTCTATATAATGCAGTCATCAAATAATAATCAGATCACAGTATTAGGGATTACAGTGCATTTACGTGCAGTGATCACAGGTGACGTTTTCTCTGGTTGACATGCATTTTCATTTTCTTTATCTGGGCTAAGACAACTTTTTCCAGCCACTACTTGTCTCTGCACACTCTCCCTATCCTTTTGCTACCATCAGCCCTCACAGAGCCCCATACACAGTACTAGTACCACTGTTGTGCCCCATAAAGTAATGGTGCCCCACACGGTCAAAATTTCCCTATTGTGCCCACCACAAAATAATAGGGCCTCTTTATGCCTCACAGTTACAGTGTCCTTCTTGGTGAGCTTGCACAATGATAATCTTCTTTAGTATGCCACAGTAATATTTACCCCGTTGTGTCCCCCACAAAGTAATAGTGCCCTCTTTGTCCCCGCTTCAAGGTGGTAGTGCCAAGTTGCCTCAGTTGTTTCCCTCCATGTCTCCAGTAAAGTAACAGTGTCTCCATTGTGCCTTCCACAAGATGACAGTGCGCCCTTTCAGTCCACAAAATAATAATAATGACCTCTTGTGACTTAAAGACGATAACAATTCCCAAGTGCCCTGCAGGGTAATAGTGCCCTCTTTGTTCCCCCACAAATAATGTCTGCTTACTGCCCCTTTTATGACCTCATGAATAGCGCCTTTCTTATGCCCTCCACAAAGTAATAAAGGCACCTTTGTTTCTCCCCTGTACACACAAAGTAAGGGCATGGTCCTACTAGCACTAATGATTTTCATTTGTCTGCTCTGTTTTCGGAACAGAGAAATTAAACGAGATTAAACGTTTCCATTTTTTCCCCCATTGGATTTTTAAAAATACAGAAATGTTTTCATTGGCTTCATTTCCATTTCCTTTCTGTTTTTTTAGAGGCAAGGTCGCAAGTGCAATCTTTGCAACCATTATAGCTATGTCATTAATGATGGTGTCACCTGTCTCTGGATGGCAGATAGCAAAATAGTTGGAGCTGTTCATGCTTGTTGGACGATCAGATGATCCTCTCTGCTGGTGGTCTGTCGACGGTGTCCTGAGCCCAGTCGCGTTGTGTATGTGTGCTCATGCATCCACTGGTCCCAAAACCTCCTAACAGTCTGGTCAGAACGGCCCATGTGGCGGCAATTCATTGATACAACCATCCAGCTTCTTGCATTCCAATAGTGAGCCTCCTCTCAAATTCTGTTAACTAGCTAAAATCTCTTTGATTGCATCAGAGAGGTGTCTAGTGGTCAACAAGCTCTACACAAGTGGAAAAAGAGGTCACTACACACAAGGCGCGTCTGAGAGGGTGGAATCACTTTTAGGGCCTCAGATAGCAAGTTCGTTCATCTAATCAAGCCACAAATTTAATCACTTGCATATCTGCCTGAGATGTAACTGCATGCCGAGTTATGCAGAAAAACAACAACTCCTTCTAAGTGCCTGATTTTTTTTGACAGACTGTATAAAGAGCCTGTGAATTTTTAAAGAAACTGAGACTTCATTTTGCAAAGGCTGACAAGCTGAGACAGTGTTAACAAGTAATAAAACTAGCATTGCCAAAGTGTTTTAAATTATGCTGCAACGTTCTGAAACTGTGTGCCAAGTCAAAGTGACTGTACTGCTAATTCAACTGCCAAGAAAAGACTGTTATTGTTTACTGCAATGTGTGCCCGTCTCTTAATCCACTTGCACATGGGGTTCCTCCACATATACATTACTTTAAAGGAAAAAAGATAATGTCATTTGGGATATAGCTTAGAGCGTTGCAACCAGGGCTGTACTTAAAGTTTATGTTGCCCTACGTATCTGTAGTTTTCACAACCTATCACTTAAAGAGATTAAACTTGATAAATTGATTAGCACAACTAAAGGCTTAATGCATAGTGGCTATTGGTATTTGTATCCACGGCTGGCTCCAGGTTCATGTAAGCCCTTTGACCAACGGAATAGCATAACATCTCCACACACCACCCATATTACATTGTAAAGTACACAGAAATAATACCGCCATACAATAACAATGTAAATTTCACTTACTTATTACAATTACAATTACAGAATAAGGCATAAGTATATACTTTATATAACAAACACCAGTTATGTTGGATCTCTGTCATGCAGGTGGTTTTCTCAAATATTAGGGGCAATTGCATCCCAGCCCCATTTGAGGACAACAATGGTAATAGCCACTTGCAGAAGTCATATAAATCACTAGGATCTTTTCTGCATTGCCTCTATGGTAAGCGTATGCCCTTTATAAGATACCATAGGAACTTTGTGTACCATTGTACAGAATCATTGTCTGTTTTGGCAATGGCAGGGAAAGATTGTGCCGACAAAAAAAAAAAAGGGCAATACAATACAGTACATCTCCTGCAACCTGTCATTTTTGTTCTCTTCTATTTCACCAGTTGTGACACAATTATGAAGGTGGGGCTACAAAGAAGAGTTTAATCGGTAGTCATTTAGGGTCCTAGATTGTCCACAATGATTCCCACATTCCCACTTTTTTTAAAAGTGACAATTCTGGAGGTTAGTAAATAGTGGAAGGGAGGGTTCTGGAGCTTGGGAGGTCTTTTGAATGAGAAGACAATGAGGATGATGTGGGTGTTAAAGATGAGTAAACAACTGGATTCCTGACTCTTTAAGCTATAATTTAAAACTGGAACATTAAGTGAGCTCTCTCATTTTAACTCTTATAGATATGCAATCAATGTGTGATTAGTAGGCATCTACTGTAGGGTAAGTTTTCTTGATCAGTCTTATAATTGTAAGAGGGATTACACAGCCAATCCTAATTTCTTGATGTGTGTTATTTATCGCTTGTCTGTACATTTCATTCCTTCAGTTGTAAGTAAGCAGAATTATATGGTGTTCTCAGATCATTCATTGGTTAGCAGTAGTAATACATATATTTTTCCAAAGCAATACCAAAAATGTGTACCGTGAAATTATTAGAATTTAATCAATGTCAGGCACTGGGATAAATAGTCCAAGTCAAGGCTGCTCTTTTCAGACCTGGTGGATGCATCTGGGCTTCACCTTTCCCAGCCTTTTTAGTTAGTTGAAATCACTTTTTTTGGAACATAATACCGTATTTACCTCAGAAGTCCACAAGGGCTTTGACTATTACTTCCAGCATTGATATGTAGTCAAGCATCCTTACTACAAGCAAAATCTGACCCAGGGTCTTCCACTATCTGGCCCTGCCTAATAGCATTCAGTAGTAGAATGATCAAGTAAGCTTCGAAAGACATTTATTAGCCCTATCTGTAGTTACTGCACTGATGACAACACCTGCACTGACAGCAGAAGCTACAGCACAACTGGCAAGTCTTGAGGATGTCTGTGGAGTTGCTGTTCTATGTTGCTACCTTGAAATTGTGTGACGATAAGCAACAAGGCAGTGGTGCGTAAATTCGCAGATGGCCATAGACTAATCATGCATTGATAGGAAACAAAAATGCAAAACTATGGATCCATGGACTTATTCTAGAGGTATCTTCTTTATGAGAATCCATGATTCCCCATGCTAATTTCCATTGTTTTCCATGAACAATCATATTCATTGCTTTCCACCACCTCCAAATACACTTAATCAGCAGAATAAGGTTCCTAAATTATTTTCTTGGCTGATGTATAAAAAAGACTATGGAGTGCTGTGTATGCAACACACTGAAATTGAACTGATTTGACACAGTGGCAGAAAAGATAATCCTGGAAAGCTACATATACGATGCACTGAACATACTGTATACAAATTGTCAGGATCCGTTGATGTAGATCCATTGAGCCATAGACTGGTTTAGTTTGGGGCAAAATTCTGAGGTAACACTTGGGATACCATGGTTTTCACCTTTTAATCCCACCAGTCAGAATGTGGGCTTCACTGCAAGGTCCCCAGGCTGTTTACTCATAAGTGATCTAAGTACTATGGCAGCCAATGCTATTACAGGTCTAAGCATGGTACCTGAGGTTATGAACAGAGGTGTAGTCAGACATTCCAGGTAGGGGTAGACAGCACACTTCAGTACAAGGAACAAGTAAGAGGTTGGATCAGGGAGAACAATTTCAGAATGGTGAATCAGGCCAGAGGTCACGGCAGGCAGTAGACAAAAGTATGGCCAGTGTAACAAGCTTGGGTCAGGAGTTGAGAGAGGAACATAGTCAGGAATAGCCAAATGTCAAGAACAAACAAACTTGTAACAGCACCTTAAGCAGATCAAAATGACCAGAGTACTCAGAAACCCTTCACAGGGGGAGAATGCCTGATATAGGCAGGTGTCCATATTGATTAGAGAGGGAAAACTTTATTTGGGTGCCTTGACCCTTTGAGAGTGCATCCAGATGTGCATGTTTGCCTTCCAAGCAGCAGTCACAGCCAGTGCAGATGCCGGAGTTCAGCAGGAAGGGAAACTGTGTGAGCCACAGCCTCCAGGAAGGGTAAGTTGACGCTTGTGGTTGAACATTGTAACATAAATTATCCTCAGTAGCAACATAGCCACTATCCTTGTCTGTTAAAAAGCCACAAACAAGCAAATTGTAGTTGTGTATCCAGTTATCTACTGTTTTTCCTTCATGTTATCCAATGAGCAATTATTGTAGTTGCTTTGCTCACATGCTTATCCGGTGGCGCAGATATTTTTAAAGGTTCAGTTTGGAGATACAAAAGGTTCTTTCAGTGTCCTGCAGAATTTTACTTACATTGTTTAAGATCACATGCTGCCAAAAATGTCTTCCTGGAACTGCAGAGGCAAAGTAGTCTTCCATATTATTTACTGTTATCTGCTGTTCAGCTGTGGTGAAAGCCCACATTCATTATGCTGGACAAGTAACAGGACTGGTCAATGATGACATAATGGAACGCAGCTACAAAACAAGCAAACTATGGCAGTTGTTCAGGCCTTTTGAAGATTCCATCTGAAAGTGCAAACAATGTTGTCTTGTTGATATTTATCCTGGAGCAGATGCTCATATTGATGCTGCAAAATGAAAAGGAATAAAGCATTCTTAGTCTGATCAGGAGATTTTGCTGCTAGAGAAACTAAGGGTACTTCTACACGGGACGATCTTTCGGGCAACAGATGCCTGACAGGCCGTCCTGGTGATAATCATTCCTGTGCCCACCCACCTCCATTCACAGTAAACAGGCAGTTGTTCATAAATTAACGACTGCCTGTTTACATGGAACGATACATCGTTCAGTTTTTTGCATGAAGAAACTGAACAACAATCAAGAAATGAATGACTTATTGTTCATCAGTCAGTCGGGGCATGCATTTACACTGAACGATAATAGTTCAGATTTTCGCTGGATCGCAGGAATCCAAAGGATAATCACTCTGTGTAAAAGCACCTTAACTGGGAAGGGGCACCTGGAACTGGACCAAAATAGTTTTTTCGTCTAGAATAAGAAACAAAAAAAAATTTAAGACGCGAATGGGCAGGGGCACATGAGTACTTGCGAACGGACAGAGGCATGTGAATGGTTGCAAATGGGCGGAGGCGTGTGAGTGGTTGTGAACGGGCAGAGGCACGTGAGGAGTGTGATCTAGTTGATTTTTGTTACTTCTGTAAATTTGTAGATCCCTAATAGAATGTACTCCATGCTTGACAATTTCGTCCAGTGTGCTACTTGTGCAATGGTTACGAACAGGCAGAGGAGCGATAGTGTTTGTGAATGCCGTCCAGTGTGCTACTTGTACAATGTATGCGGTCCTTGATTAACTAATTGAGAGTGCATACTGTTGCGCAAGATGCATGCAATATGGAAAGGAGTTTGTTGCTCATTGAGCAGGCACTCACCTGTGTAGATGCGGGGGTGGATGATATTTTGGAGAGCAGGGGGAGCAGGCAGCTAGCTGGGTGACAGTTAGAAGGGGTAGAGGGAAGAGGACCAGGGAGGCTAGTCCTGAACTGACACACCCCAATAAGTTTGCATCAGGGAATGCCATTAGAAGGTCAGCACTGCTGCAGCACGAAATGCCCTCTGAAAGCTAGGGAGATGACTGCTCCAGTAAGAAGGGGAAGGGGAGGGCAGGGCCCTAGTGGTGGGAGACTCTGAACTTATTATTAACTAACAAACTGGACAGAATCAGAGGGGTGCAGGTTGAGGGACACTTGGGAAATAGTGACCACAATATATTTAATTTCCAGTTGTCATTCAATAGGAAGCCTTAGCAGGGAGTGACAAAAACCCTAAACTTTAGTATAGAAAAATTTGATCAGCTCATAACTACTATAGGCAACATTAAATGGGACATCCACAAAAATAATAGTACTCGTGACAAATGGAAGAAGGCTTGTATGTAGAGATGAGCGACCATACTCGGTAAGGCGATCTACTTGAGAGAGCATCGCCTTTTTCGAGTACCTGCTGGTTCGTCCCTGAAGATTTGGGGGAGCCGCGGAGGTGAGCAGAGGGGGGATCGAGATCTCTCTCACTCTCCTCCCCACCTCCCCCTCGCTGTCCCGCGCTGCCCCCGACACCCGCAGCCCCCCCCCCCCCCCGAATCTTCAGGGACGAGCCAGCAGGTACTCGAAAAAGGCAATGCTCTCTCGAGTAGATCGCCTTACAGAGTATGCTAGCTCATCTCCACTTGTATGTTAAAGCCGAAACGCATATTCTCCTTGTGAAGCATGATGTGAGCACATGGGGAAATAAAGAAAAGAGGTTGCCATTTGTATTTTTGTATTTTGACAAATGGAAGAAGATTAAAACCATCCTAATTAGCTCATGCAGTTTATACCCTTTAAACATGAAAGAACTACAAGTAGAAGAAAACCAATGTGGCTCGACAAGACTGTAAAGGGGGCTATAAGCGAAAAAAATAAAGCATTCATATTATTAAAACAAGAAAGCAGTAAAGAAGCACTAAAAACATAAAGGGGAAAAAAAATAATGTAAGGAAAAGATCAAAATTGCCAAGAAGGAGGCAAAGAGACTGATTGCCAAAGAGAGCAAAAATAATCCTAAACATTTCTTCAATTATATAAACATAAAAGAATTTGCACTGAGAGCACCGGCCCTCTAACAAATAATGCAGAAGAAACCATAGAAGATGATGGGGGTAAAGCAAATTTATTAAATAGTTTTTTCTCAAGCGTATTCATGAAGGAAAAAGAACTGTCACATGATATGCAGGGGGATAAAACAACCCCCCGCACATATCATGTGATGCAAGTGCAGAGCCAGTTAAAAACAATTAAATTTGACAAATTGCTGGGCCCAGATGGAATACACTCAAGGGTTCTAAGGGAACTAAGAGACACGATAGATAAACCGCTATTTCTTATATTTATGGACACTATTGAGACCGGGGTTGTACCACTGGATTAGCGTATTGCCAATATGGTTCTAATATACAAAAAGGGAGCCTGGTAACTACAGGCCAGTAAGTCTCACTTCAATAATTGGAAAAATATTCGAGAGGTTTCTGAGAGATGCCATGCTAGAATACCTCAAGGAAAACAACAGTATGACTCCTCATCAGCATAAGTTCATGAGGGGTCGATTATATCAGACCAATTAGATCAGCTTCTACAATGAAGTTAGTTCTAGACTAGATCTGGGGGAGTCTATTGATCTTGTATATCTGGATTTTTCTAAAACATTTGACACAGTGCCGCATAATAGGCTGATATATAAAATGAGACAGCTTGGTCTGGGCGAAAATGTGTGTAGTTGGGTAAAGAACTGGCTCGGAGATAGAAAGCAGAGGGTGGTAATAAATGGTTTGTACTCTGATTGGGCCACCATTGCTTGTGGGGTGCCACAGGGTTCAGTATTAGGCCCCATATTGTTCAATATATTGATCAATTACCTCATAGAGGGGCTGCACAGTAAAATATCAATATTTGCAGACAATACAAAATTATACAAGGTCATTAATACAATGGAGGGCAATGTATGGCTACAAATGGACCTAGATAAGTTGGGGGCCTGGGTAGAAAAATGGCAAATGAAGTTTAATATTGATAAATGTAAGGTTATGCACATGGGAAGGAGAAACAGATGTCACCAATATACACTAAATGAAGTACTGCTAGGGAAAAGTGATATGGAAAAAGAACTGTGGTACTAGCTGACTGTAGACTTAACTGGAGCAATCAATGCCAGTCAGCTGCTGCAAAAGCAAATAAAGTCTTGGGGTGCATTAAATGAGGCATAGGGGCGAGGGATGAGAACATTATACTTGCACTATATAAGACACTTGTCAGGCCTCACATGAAATACTATGTACAGTTCTGGAAACTGGTGCTCAGGAAAGATGTGGCAGTGCTTGAGGGGATTCAAAGAAGGGCAACTCAATTAATAAACAGAATGGGAGGACTGGAATACCCAGAGAGGCTATCAAAATTGGGATTATTCACCCTGGAAAAATGATAGTCAAGGAAACCAATTAACTTTGCATAAATACATTAGAGGATAATACAAGGATCTCTCCCATGATCTGTTTATACCCAGGACTGTGACGGTAACAAGTGGGCATCCTCTATGTCTAGAGGAACGAAGATTTTATCACCAGCATAGAAGGGAGTTCTTTACTGTAAAAGCAGTGAGACAGTAGAATTCTCTGCCTGAAGACGTTGTGATGGCAAAATCGATGTAGGAGTTAAACCCCTTTGTGACCAAGCCTGTTTGCGCCTTAATGACCAGGCCAAATTTTGCAAATCTGACATGTGTCACTTTAACATGGAAAAACACCAGAAAGGTTTTGCATATCCAAGCGATTCTGACATTGTTTTTTCGCCACATGTTGTACTTCATTTAGGCGGAAAAAATAGA
Source organism: Eleutherodactylus coqui (assembly GCF_035609145.1). Taxonomy (NCBI): domain Eukaryota; kingdom Metazoa; phylum Chordata; class Amphibia; order Anura; family Eleutherodactylidae; genus Eleutherodactylus; species Eleutherodactylus coqui. The sequence continues at coordinate 208,443,773 of NC_089841.1, read as the reverse complement.
CCGATATAATTTGTGTTTATTTATTAAAAGCGCCAAAATTGGGAAAAGTTTGAAAAAATCGTCATTTTTTCACATTTCCAACTGCAATATCTTAAACATGTGCAAACATAATATAGAAATGTTTGCTAAGATTTATATTTCCACCGTTTTCTTTATTTTGGGCGCATATTGGAAAAACTTTCGTTTTTTTTTTAACCATTTAGGAGACGTACAAATTTAACATTACTTTTTAGCATTTTGAGGAACACTTTGTTTTCCTACACCAAGCCAAGATTGGAAAGGCTCATGAGTGTCAGAATAATAGATCCCCCCACAAATGACCCCATTTTAAAAACTACACCCCTTAGTGTATTCACTGAGAGGTGTCATGAGTATTTTGACCCCACAGTTTTTTTTCAGGAATTAATTCAATTTAGAGGAGAAAAAGTAAAATTTCATATTTTTGCAAATCTGTCATTTTAAAGACATATTTTTTTTCCTATAGTTTACATGAAAATGAGGATTTACACCCCAAAATGGATACCCCTGTTTCTCCCGTGTTCAGAAATATACCCATTGTGGCCCTAATATTATATCTGAGTCCACAAAGGGGCCCAAAATGAAAGGAGTAGTCAGTGTCTTTCAAAACAGAAATTTTACTTGAAGTCCTTTTAGGCCCCATAGCACACATGTAGAGTTCTTGAGCGCCCAAAACCATAGAAAACCCCCACAAATGACCCCATTTTGAAAACTAGACCCCTTAAGGAATTTATCTAGGGGTGTACTGCATATTTTGACCCCACAGTTTTTGAATGAATTCAAGCCAAGCAATAGGAAAAAATTGTGATTTTCGTTTTTTTCGGCAATTCTGTCATTTTAAAAACAGCTTTTTTTGTACAGCACACATATGAATGAAGACTTGCACCCAAAAATGGATACCCCTGTTTGTCCCGTGTTCAAAGACATACCCATTGTGGTCCTAATCTTATGTCTGGATGCACAACGGGGTCCAAAATGAAAGGAGTAGTCAGTGGCTTTCAGAACATAAATTTTGCTTGAAGTCCTTTTTGGCCCCATTGCCCACTTGTAGAGTTCTTGAGCGCCCAAAACCATATAGAACTCCCACAAATGACCCCATTTTTAAAACTAGACTCCTTAATGAATTTATCTAGGGGTGTACTATGTATTTTGTCCCCACAATTTTTGAATAAATTCAAGCAAAGCAAAAGGAAAAAATTAGGATTTTTGTTTTTTTGGCAATTCTGTCATTTTAAAAACAGCTTTTTTTGTACAGCACACACATGAATGAAGACTTACACCTCAAAATGGATACCCCTGTTTGTACTGTTTTCAGAAACATACCCATTGTGGCCCTAATATTATGTCCGCATGCACAACGGGGCCCAAAATGAAAGGAGTAATCGGTGGCTTTCAGAACATAGATTTTGCTTGAAGTCCCTTTAGGCCCCATTGCCCACTTGTAGAGTTCTTGAGCGGCCAAAACCATAGAGAACCCCCACAAGTGACCCCATTTTGAAAACCAGACCCCTTAACGAATTTATCTAGGGATGTACTGTGTATTTTAACCCTACAATTTTTGAATAGATCTAAGCAAAGCAGTAGGAAAAAATTACGATTTTCATTTTTTGGGCTATTGCGTCAATTTAAAAACAGTTTATTTTGTACAGCACACATATAAATGAAGACTTTCACCCCAAAATGGATACCCCTGTTTGTTCCGTGTTCAGACACATACCCATTGTGGCCCTAATACTCTTACAGGACACATGGCACACAATGAAAGGAATACACGTTGGATTTCAGGGTACAACTGAATAAATTCCAGGCCCCATTGCCCACTTATTGAGCCATTGAGCGGCCAAAACTATAAAGAACCCCTCAAATGACCCCATTTTGAAACTAGACCCCTTAACGAATTCATCTAGGGGTGTACTGCGTATTTTGACCCCACAGTATTTGAATGAATCTAAGCAAGACAGAAGGAAAAAGTTACGATTTTCAATTTTTTTGGCAATTTTTTAAATTTAAAAACAGTTTTTTTGTACAGTGTACATAGGAATGAAGATGTTCACCCCTAAATGGATACCCCCGTTTGTCCCGTGTTCAGAACCATACCCATTGTGGCCCTCATCTACTTACAGAACACATGGCAAGGCCTATAAAGGAGGGAACATCCGTTGGATTTTAGGGCACAACTGAATAAATACCAGGCCCATTGCTTATTTGTACGGAATAATAATTGACACCCTAAAAATCCCTCCCCCCCCCCCCCCACACACACACACACTCCGCGCCCTTTTCGGCGTTCCCAAATCTTGGATAAAAGTAATAATGTGAACTGTGTAGTATTTCCGAAGACAGGGGTAATTACGGAGGCTGGTTGGGATGGGTACATGGGGCAATAAAACAGTGTATTCCCCCTCCTTTCATGCTTTTTGGGGGTCATTTCTTGACCTCAGTGGCAGGTATGGGGTGTACAAAGTGGCGCTCTGTGAGTCTCCGTAAGCTTGATGAGGTGCGGCGGTCTCACACAGAAGGCGCTCGACAAGCTGCTCCTGTCACTGCATGAAGGCGAGCGTTCCCGGGGCTACTTGTAAATTACGTATTACAGGTAGCGGTCTGAATAACGTCGGTCTCACACGGCCGTATGTAGAATCCGCTTGCGGAGGCCCGCAACGGATCCCAGGTGTGAGCCCAGCTGTGACCCTGCGTACGGCCGCATAATGTACTGCGCATAACTGCCTACTCCCACGGGCGGTCATGCGCAGTACTTTTTTTGTTGTTTGTATTTCCCGCACCGTCGCTTAGCGATGACACGGGTACCCACAGCCCGTATACAACGTAGTTGCGTATGGGCTGCGGGTATATCTGCGACCATGGAGCACAATGGGCTCTATGTTGCGGATATCCGCAGTAAAATAGAACCTGCTGCATTCTTTTTTCTGCGAGTGGATTACACAATTCCGACCAACTAATGTGAGCGGAATTGTGTAATCCAATGCGATTGATCTGCGTATTACCGCGGATCAGACGCATGCGGAATCTAATTCCTATCCGGTCATGTGAGACCGACCTATGTTAGAGCGCTACTTTTTTATTAGGTGACTGGCGACCGCTCAACGAGGCCACCCGTCACTGCTCCAGACTCTCGGCGACTGTTGGTCGCTGAGAGCAAGGAGATTTTAAATTTCCTGGGCTCCCCGACTCCTGCGCATGGGTCCAGCTTTTTGCCGGCGGTCGCATGCGCAGAATCCGGGTAAGTTCACGGATGAGGATGTCAATCATCGTGCGCGCATGCGCAGAGGGGGACTTCGGGTCCCGGGACATCGGGGACCTCGGCGGACCTGAGGTGAGTATTTTCACCTCCCCTCATGGATCCGATCCATGAGGGGAGGTGAAACTTTTCTTTTTTTCACACTGTTTTGCAGTTTTCCGCGATCGCCGTTATCGATTGGATACAGGAGCTACCTACAGGAGCCGGGAGCCAGGAGATTTTAAATCTCCCGCGCCGCCGAGCCTTCTGCGCATGCGGCTGATGTAATGCCGCCTGGCGCGCATGCGCAGAAGACCGGCTTCGGGGCCCGGAGCGGCGGGACAGCGAGGAGACGTGCGGCGGACCTCGGTGAGTAGTTTCAGCTGCACTGATGGTTCCGATCCATCAGGGCAGCTGAATCTTTAACTTTTTTCAAACTTTTATTTACTTTTTTGCGATCGGCGCTATCCATTGGATAACGCCGATCACAATGCCGGGGAAGGGGGGGGGGGTCGACCAGCCCGGGATGACAGCTCCATCATGCTGTCGGCTACCTGCGGACACCGACAGCATGGAGCTGTCACGTCCACAGCCCGAGGGGCTTTATTCTCTGCAGGACGCATGTTTTTACGTCCTCAGAGAATAAAGCCCACTTCAGGAGGACGTAAAAACACTATGGGCTGGTCGTTAAGGGGTTAAGAGGGGACTAGGCATCTTTGTAGAGCACTATGACATTACAAGATATAGACATCAAATAACCAGAGGGGTTTTTGACCTGGGTCTTAGGTAGGAACTTTCAAAACATTGATCCAGGGACTATTCTGACTGCCATTATGGAGTCAGGAAGCAATTTTTTCCCCAAATGGGCTAAATTGGCTTCTGCCTCATTGGGTTTTGCCTTCCTCTGGATCAACAAGAGAGAGGGAGGGAGGGAAACAGGCTGAACTAGATGGACATTGTTTGCCTTCAGCCTAACATACTATCTGTTTGTTGTACTGCATTATGTTGTGCTATATGAACTGCTAAAAATATTGTGCCATACCTCTTATTGTAGTGTTAATGCTGAAACTGTATTGCATTGTTTATGTTAGGCTTTTTTACTCTCTTATTCTTTTCTAACTAGCATTGACTCCGTTTGGATTTCTATCTTCTGTACAGAAAAATGCATCAGGACGGAAACAGGATGGAACTGGATTGGAACCATATGGCTTTAATATGTGAGATGTCAAAACCAAAGAAGTTTGCTGAATGACAAAACAAAAAGTCCTTAAAGGGCTAACCTCATTCCTCTGGTGATACCTCTGTAAGGTGAAACATGTTAGAGAGCTGTGTGTTTTATGAAGCAGTGGTCTTTATTAGGGCTATGTATAGTATTAAAGGGATTGTCCCGCGAAAGCAAGTGGGGTTAAACACTTCTGTATGGCCATATTAATGCACTTTATAATATACATCGTGGATTAAATATTGGCCATACAGAAGTTATACACTTACCCCCTCCGGTGTTGGCGCCCCCGTCTCCATGGCGCTGTCCGAAGCCTTCTTCTCCCTGGATTAGACGCGCTTGCGCTGAAGGGGCCGCTCCGGCATGCTCGCGCCATACAGGTCTTCTGCGCATGCGCAGAAGACCTCTGCGGTGCGAGCACGCCGGAGCCGGACAGAAGAGGGCAGACTGCGCAAGCGCGTCTAATCCAGGCAGAAGAAGGCTTTGGTCGGCGCCATGGAGACGGGGACGCCAACACCGGAGGGGGTAAGTGTATAACGTCTGTATGGCCAACATTTAATGCACGATGTATATTACAAAGTGCATTAATATGGCCATACAGAAGTGCTTAACCCCACTTGCTTTCGCGGGACAACCCCTTTAAGTTATATTCCTGTCTGCAACCGAAATTCCCTTTCCTCGTACTCCCACTATTTATTACTGGGTAAATTGATCATGGTTTTGAAAAATACTGTTGAGGAGATGTAGTACCACACAAAATAGGTGTATCAACAGTGATTTATGACTAATGAGCCAATATTCCTCCTTAGTTCTAAAAGACAACTTCTTCTGTCAGAGAGTTTAAGGGCTTTTTGTTTGCCATTCAGCAACGTTTTTGATTTTGAAATTTTTGGATGCCCTCTCTACCCTGGGTCTTCGTTTCACATGGTTTCCATCGCTGTCAGTCTTTAAAACTGGATAGAAAAGCGTTGTCATCATCCAGACGTGACTGAGCTCTACTTATACATTCAAGAAACATTAAAGTCTACTTGGCCTGTAATGTCTCTGTTTAGGAGAAACCTAATTTACTTAAACACATTACTGTTAGAGGGTTCCTTCGCAGACATGTTTTGCTGTATTATAAGATGCATGTATGGAATACCATGTGTTTTACAAGTTGTTAAAGGCTTTTTTTTTTATTTTAGACATATTGTATAAATGTTTTTCCTGACATTTTAGAAGTTCTATTGAGAAGAGTATCAAAAAATGGCAGCAAAAAAAGCACCATACCAAGAGCATACTGCATTCTGGAAAAAAATACTCCTGATCCAAGAGACTGCTACAAAAACAGCAAAAAAAATTGCAGTATGTATAGACTTTTCAATCTTTAACTATGGGCTTTAGCCTAGTTTACATGTGCTGTGCTACTTTATACTGGAAAATATCCTAGCCGGCATGATGGAAACCCGAAGGGCCAAAGTATAGACTGTCAGGTGCCATTTATTTCCATCATGTGAAGGATTGTCCTCCACTTGCATTCTATTTTCCTGTTCCTATGACAAGGCAAAAAACATAATTTCCTTCCACATCTGTGATTGAAAACTTAGGTTGCGGCCTAACTGAATTCTTTAAATAAAGTTGCTAATAAAAATTAGTAAGTTTTTATTTAAAGTTTCTATAAAACACTTTTTTGTACAACTGTTGTGCATGTACTATTTTTTGTATGTGCTTTATTGAAATTTGTTGGAAAAGTTATACATTGGGGTAACCTGAAAAATAAAACATGATTCTGACAAAATACTGCCGACCATATAATTTCCAGCATTTTCAAAGACTGTGATAGATAGATAAATAGATATGAGATAGGTAGATAACTAGATAGATATGAGATAGATAGATAGAAAGATAGATAAATATTGTATGATAGATAGATAGATAAATATTAGATAGATAGATATATATTAGATAGATAGATAGATAGATAGATATTAGATAGGTAGATAACTAGATAGATAGATAGATAAATATTGTATGATAGATAGATAGATAAATATTAGATAGATAGATAGATATGTGATAGATAGATATGAGATAGATAGATAGATAGATAGATGAGATAGATGATAGATAGATAGATAGATAGATAGATAGATAGATAGATAGATAGATAGATAGATAGATAGATAGATAGATAGATATAGATATGAGATAGATAGATAGATAGATAGATAGATAGATAGATAGATAGATAGATAGATAGATAGATATAGATATGGGATAGATAGATAGATATGAGATAGATAGATAGATAGATAGATAGATAGATAGATAGATAGATAGATAGATATGTATGCATTTGTCTATCTATACACATTTTAGAGCCAGGTTCAGTTCTTTGAATACCCCAAGGTATCGCTTTTTTCTTAATAAGATCATTTCAAAGAGATTCAAGCACAACTATGCTAGTTGGTTTCACATAAGAAATTTGTTCTTTTCAAGAACATGAATAATAATTTTGCCTAGAGTCATACAAATATTACATTTCCAGCGCTGTAAACACAGCATAATGATGAATGTCATTAAGTTGCACCTCAAACTGAATCAAAATATTGCTACATATTGCCTACAGATATGATGACTGCAAGCATTTGCTTCAACTTTTTTTTTAAAGATCTCAGTGCAGAAAAGTTTGAGGATGGTTGCTATGCAGCAAGGGCGATATACATAGTACAGTAACATACATACTTAAATTAAAACAACAGTTGTAGTGTACTTATGCCTCCTCTCCCCCTTCTTCTCATGTCATGAATATAGAAACAAACATGCTAGGAAGCAATTGAATTACTTTCACTTATGTGTGCAAATGAATGCAAGTATAAAGACATGATTAAGACCTTATTGACACAAGCGTTTTTACGTTTTTAGCCATCTAAAAAAATCGCAACCACCCGAAAAACTGGATTCTAATGCACTCATTCAGTTTAGCAGCATCCAACGCTGTCAAAAAATGACAGCTGGCTCTTTTTAATTATTAGAAGTAATTCCAAGGATTTATGCCAACCAAGGGTTTTCCAGATTGCGGCGTATATATACCATAGCCGCTCATATGAATGGGCGAGAAAACGCAAATTTTGACCGCGACTTCATCGCAGCTTTTTTCTGTGCACACGTTTTTTGCCGGTGATGCAGCTAGTGTGCAAAATGCATCACCCATGTGAAATATGGGAATGTTTCATCAGAAAATGATCTTTTGTATAAATCAAGTGTTTGGGTAAAACACTTTTTTTTTACATTTTGCTGATTTTTTAAAAATTCTTCAATGTCACAATCTATATTTCAAAAAAATCCCACAATCCTGCAGTTCTTATACAGACCACTAAGCCTAATAGACACTTCCTATTCTGTAGAGAAAACTTTTCAGCAGTCATCTCATAATCATGAAAGATAACACAGGATCCATCAGTCACAATAGTAGGGAAGTAAGGAGAAAGGGTAGAAATCTAGCTTTTCTTTGGATGCTACAAAAGCCTTTAATAGAATTGAATGGAGTTATTGTGTACAGTAATGAAAAAGATGGGTTTCAATGATAAATATATCAGATGGGTGAATTTATTATATGGTAATTCAATGGCAAATATAAATATTAATAGCAAATTATCAGAGCATTTCTGTTTGACCACAGGAACTAGATTGGAATGCCTGCGTCTGCCCTCTACTTCATCATCTCACTTGAACCCTTGGCACAGAGGATAAGAAAATAAAAAGCAATTAAGGGTTTTCAATATAAAGAAAAACAAGAAAAAGATATGGCTTTATATGAATAATATTTTATTAGTATTGAATGATTCATCTCAATCTGGTACCTAGGTTTAGAGGTTATTAGAGATGAGCGAGCACCAAAATGCTCAGGTGCTCGTTGCTCGAGTCGAACTTTCCGCGATGCTTGAGGGTTCGTTTCGAGTAACGAACCCCATTGAAGTCAATGGGCGACTCGAGCATTTTTGTATATCACCCATTCTCCGCTAAGGTTTTTATTGGTGAAAATCTGCAAAACCCAAGAAAGTGATGGAAACGACACAGAAACGGATAGGGCAAGCGAGGGGCAACATGCTGGGCTGCATTTCAGGTTCCCAGGTCCCACTATTAAGCTACAATAGCGGCAAGAATGGGACCCCCCTAACAATTTTTACTTCGGACAAACCCTCATTAGCAAGGCACACCTTAGCTAAGCACCACACTACCTCCAACTAAGCACAAGCACTGCCTGCGGGACACACCACTGCCTCTTCTCCTGGGTTACATGCTGCCCAACCCCCACGCATGACCCAGCGTCCACAGCACACACCAAAGTGTCCCTGCATAGCCTTCAGCTGCTCTCATGCCACACGCTGGCCTCATAGCCACACCACCCTCATGTCTATTTATAAGTGTGTCTGCGATCAGGAGGAACCGGAGGCACACACTGCAGAGGGTTGGCAGGGCCAGGCAGCGACCCTCTTTAAAAGGGGCGGGTCGATAGCCCACAATGATGTACAGAAGCAATGAGAAATCCAATCCTGTGCCACCTCCATGAGGAGCTGCACACGTGGGCATAGCAATGGGGAATCCATGTGCCACACACTATTCATTCTGTCAAGGTGTCGCATAGCTCAATCCACACTGCAAGGGGAAAGCCGCCTGCGCTCTGCCCCCTACCCAAGTCAGTCAGTGTCTTTGTGCCAGACAGGTCAAACACCGTGATGGGAACTAAGTTTGCACCAACAGCATAGGTGGGTCCTAGGAAACCCAAGACATGAACAAAAAATAGATCTGAGCGGGCAAACATGGCAGACTTGCACCGCGCCCACGACATAGGCCTCGGCCGACAGCTTCAGCAATCCTAGGCAGGAAGCGGACTTTCACTGCACCCAGGACATAGGCCTCTGCACAAACCCTCAGCAATCGCGGGCCTACAGCGGACTCCAATGCCAGCGTAGCTGTGCACGTCTCATTAGCGCTGTATTGCTCCTGTAGTTTGTCCCAATGCAGTGCCCCGGATAGTAGAGCTAACGTCAGATTAAATACAGGTGGGCTTCGGCCCACACTGCATGCCCCAGTCAGACTGGGTTTTTTTATAAATAGTCACAGGCAGGTACAACTCCGCAATGGGAATTCCGTGTGCACCCACAGCAGGGGTGGCTCCATGGAACCCACCGGCGGTGCATAAATACATCCCATTGTAGTCCCCTGGACAGCAGAGCTAACGTCAGATTAAATGCAGGTGGGCTTCGGCCCACACTGCATGCCACAGTCAGACTGGGGTTTTTATAAGTAGACACAGGCAGGTCCAACTCCGTGTGGACCGACAGCATGGGTGGGTCCCAGGAACCCACCGGCGGTACATAAATAAATCCCATTGCATTGCCCTGCACAGCTGAAGTAACGTCAGATAAGATGCAGGTGGGCTTCAGCCCACACTGCATGCCCCAGTCTGACTGGGGTTTTTTATAAGTCGATACAGGCAGGTACCACTCCCTAATGTGAAGTCCGTGTGCACCCACAGCATGGGTGGGTCCCAGGAAGCCACCGGCGGTACATAAATAAATCCCATTGCATTGCTCTGCACAGCTGAGGTAACGTCAGATAAAATGCAGGTGGGCTTCGGCCCACACTGCATGCCCCAGTCAGACTGGGGTTCTTTATAAGTAGACACAGGCAGGTATAACTCCGTGTGGACCGACAGCATGGGTGGGTCCCAGGAACCCACCAGCGGTACATAAATAAATCCCATTGCATTGCCCTGCACAGCTGAGGTAACGTCAGATAAAATACAGGTGGGCTTTGGCCCACACTGCATGCCCCAGTCAGACCGGGGTTTTTAATACATAGACACAGGCAGGTACAAATCCCCTATGTGAAGTCCCTGTGGACCAACAGCATGGGTGGCTCCCTGGAACCCACCGGCGGTACATAAATATATCCCATTGCAGTGCCCTGGACAGCAGAGCTAAAGTCAGATTAAATACAGGTGGGCTTCGGCCCACACTGCATGCCCCAGTCAGACTGGGGTTCTTTATAAGTAGACACAGGCAGGTACAAGTCCGTGTGGACCAACAGCATGGGTGGGTCCCAGGAAGCCACCAGCGGTACATAAATAAATCCCATTGCATTGCCCTGCACAACTGAGGTAACGTCAGATAAAATGCAGATGGGCTTCGGCCCACACTGCATGCCCCAGTCAGACTGTGCTGAGCCAATCAGAGGCAGCACTCACTCACCCATTCATGATTTCATGAATGGGTGAGTGAGAGCTGCCTCTGATTGGTTAGGCTGTGACCAATCAGAGGCAGCTCATTCAGCAGGCGGGGATTTTAAATCCCTGGCTGCTGAATACTACTCACAGCAGTTCAGGAGAACTGCCGGCCGGCCGCGCTGAACTCCGTCTGCCGGGACCAGGTGAGTATATATATATTTTTTGTTTTTACACATTTCTGGATGAATTTCCGGGAAGGGCTTATATTTTTAAGCCCTTCCCGAAAATTCATTGTGAGATTGCCCACGGCCCATTGCTTTCAATGGAGCTGGCTGTATTGCCGGCTCCATTGAATTCAATGCGCTGGACAGCGCTGCACTGCTCCGGCCCGTTTCTAATGAAACGCGGCTAGGAGCAGATTTTTCGGGCGATTTTTCGGCCCCGGTCACGCGATTTGCGGATGTGATCCGTCATGTGATCCGCAAATCGCGGGAAAAAACGCCCGTGTGACTGAGGCCTAACTGCGGACAGAAAAATATTTAAATGAAGGCTGCACGCAGGCTATGCTGTACAATACTGAGGTACTACAACTCCCAGCAACCACGGAGTTAAATGCACACGGTCACAGGTAGCCCTAAGAAGGACCGTTGGGGTTCTTGTAGACAGGATTCTACACTACCACTGTCCCTGCCTGACCAATACTGCCCCTATACTCAAGTACAGCCTGCAGCCTGAGAACACTATAGCCTACACGCCCGATATACATAAAAAATTGCTCACAGCAGCCACAACAGTAATGCACTAGGTGAGCTGTGGCCCTAAGAAGGACCGTTGTGGTTCTTGAAGACGATAACACTGTCCCTATAGCAGCAGCAGCATCAGCAGCACTGTCCCTGATCTCTCTTAGCATGTGTCTGTGGCGAGCCGCGGGCGGGCCCACTTTAAATACTCAGCGGTCACTTGATCTCGCCAGCCCCTCACTGCAGGGGGGTGGGATAGGGCTGAAACATCACAGGAGGAAGTTGTAATGCCTTCCCTGTGTTTCTCTTGGCCAGAAAATGGCGCAAATTTCTCAGGGAAGGAAATGGAATTGATGCGAACACCGCGTGGTGCTCGTCTTGAGTAACAAGCGTCTTGAGTACCCTAATACTCGAACGAGCATCAAGCTCAGACGAGTACGCTCGCTCATCTCTAGAGATTATAAATGATTTTTTTTCTGGAATTAGTGTCAATTGGACTAAATCAAATCTCTGTTATAGGCGACATAACCTTTATTGAAAATATAGTTTTAAAACACTCTATGGTAAATATAACCACATAAACGAATTTCCAAACACCAGACGGGTGCTGAAAAAATAGAAGAAGTGGGACTTGGGACTCAACCCCTAGGGTTAATAATACAGCTCTATAGGGTGCACCTTTGCCACATGTATTCAGGAGTGCATACAGAGTAACTGAGTCTTCTATTTATTCAGCACCCGTCTGGTGTTTGTAAATTCTTTTATGTGGTTATATTTATCATAGAGTGTTTTTAAACTATATTTTCAATAAAGGTTATGAGACCGAGAATCTCCACATTGAAGAAACTTTTCCGCTACCTAGTTGATTCTTCTGCCCCAGTGAAAAAACTGTTATAGGGGACAGGTCCATTTTATTATTAACTAGTGATGCAAATCCATTGGTTACATTGAATATTCAGCCCCTAATGGAAAGGTTTTAGAAGGAAGGTAAGAAAAACATGGTGGGGAATTGTGGTCTGCTAATAGCAGCAAGAATAAGTTTAGTTAAAATAGTTATCCTGCATTTTAGCATTCTAAAATTCCTTGTATCAAATTTCAATATTTAACCAAAGCTATCTTAGGGGCAATATTATCAATATAAGATTTTGAGAACTATTTCATAGCAGCCCACATGATGTGTATTTTGGGGAGTTAAGAGTGGGATTACACTCGGTGGTAGGCAAATTTTTATGCAAACCAAAATTTTGAAGAAAAGTATTCAATTTTGGTATTTGGTATTGGAATTGTTAATTTACAGTCATTTACAATCATGTATTAGCAAAATTGGTGTTTACAGTTTGGAGTGAATGTAGGGAGAATTTCAATAAACTGAATAACTCCACTGAATTTATACCTTTATGGGAAAATAAGTCATGAATTTTACAAAATACATACTGATAAGTTTTGGGCATTGAAAAGAAATAAAAGGATTTATGACTTGTTAGGTAAAGTTGGAAAGATTACGTCTTTTAAAGGCCTTCAGAGGGGAATTTGGGATGGGTGTAAATGATTGTTTTTCATTATATGTAAATTTTACAAGTGGTGAAACAAAGTAAAAACACAGTGATACATTTATTGTAGAATCACATTTTTTTTTTATTTGGGAATTTTGACACAGTAAGGGCTCAGTCAGACGGGCGTTTTTTCGCGCGATTTGCGCATACGCATGCGTCCGGCGATTTTATAAAACCATTGCTTTGCAATGGTATCGGACACATGAGCGCTTTTTATGCGCTTGTCCGATAAATTATAGAACAGAAATTGCAGATCGCACCTATCTGCGATCTGCGATTCCTGTTCTCTTCTCTATATGCGCTCAATGGGGCCGGCGGCAGCAGCGCCGACCCCATTGAGAACATATATAAGACAAATCATTCTTCTCTGCCACAGCTGTAACAGCTGTGGCAGAGAAGAACGATGTTTGCCCATTGAATTCAATAGAGCCGGCAATACAGCCGGCTCCATTGAAAGCAATGGGCTGCCGGTGATCGCACGATGAATTTTCGGGAAGGGCTTAAAAATATAAGCCCTTCCCGGAAATTCATCCAGAAATGTGTAAAAAAATAAATAAATAAATATATATATATATACTCACCTGGACCCGGCAGACGGAGTTCAGCGCGGCCGGCCGGCAGTTCTCCTGAACTGCCCTGAGTAGTATTCAGCAGCCGGGGATTTAAAATCCCCGCCTGCTGAATGAGCTGCCTCTGATTGGTCACAGCCTCACCAATCAGAGGCAGCTCTCACTCACCCATTCATGAATTCATGAATGGGTGAGTGAGTGCTGCCTCTGATTGGCTCAGCGCAGGGACCACTTGTAAAAATCGGACATGTGTAAGCTTTCATTGAAAAGCATTAATTCCAATACAGGCGTTTTTTTTTCGCGCACCTATTCATGCGCGAAAAAAAAGCTGTGTAAAATTTTAGTTACAAAAGATGTTGAGGAATATTTGCTGAAGTATAACTAAAACACTATTTTTATATTGGTAAGTTAATCGATGATCAAAGGTGTTCTATAATTATTTCTATGGATATGTGTGATATGAAATTTAGTAACACTATTTTCAATTTTTTATTTAGCAAAAATGGCTTTATACGTTGACAAAACTATGCAAAAAGAGTTAAGGCCTATTTAGACACAATGATTATCGCTCAAAATACGCTCAAAAGCCGTCTTTTGAGCGATAATCGTTGTGTCTAACTGCACTGACATCGTGCAGTTTTCGTTATCCCGTCGCTCATCGTTGTCTTTCAGCGTGCTGAAAGACAATGATGAGTCTTATCAGGGATTCACAGCAGGATACAGCTGATACTATTGTTTCAGTTGTATCCCGTTCCCTGATAACTGGCTGGGTATGAAAAATTGAGCGGTCCAACTCTGTTCTTCATACCCGGCACAAGCGCTCGGCTGTCTAACACCCCGCTTGTCTTTTGCATCCTCCGCTCCGAGCGCTCGGCTGTATAACAGCCGGGCGCTCAGAGCGGGTGAACAGCTGGATGCAGAAGACAAACGGGGACACCCTGCTTGTCTTCTGCATCCTTCACTGGCAGCACAAGGTGATTGCTCATCTTGAGCGATCATCTTGCGCTGTAAATGACACAACAATGATCGCTCAAAAGTCGTTTCAGCGACATCTTTTGAGCGATTATCGTTGTGTCTAAATGGGCCTTTATAGAAGTTCAGATATTTGCCCAAAACGTCAAAGACATTGAGGTGATTTGGTCCATCTTTTGTGGTGCTGTCTGCCACTCTCAAGGTAATGAGAGGAGAATTTGAAAAGTTTGGAAATAAATTTAAAATTGCATCTGTAAAAAGAGCTACATTTATTTTTGTTGGGTGATATCTCAAGAATTTATGATTCTAGGGCAAGTATGCTGTTCTAAAGTTTAGTTCTTAGTAGAGATGAGCGAGCATACTCGTTAAGGACAATTACTCGAGCAAGCATTGTCCCAAGCGAGTACCTGCCCGCTTGGAAAAAAAGATTCGGGTGCCGGCGGGCGGGGTTGGGGAGCGGCAGGGGAGAGCAGGGGGGAACAGAGGGGAGATCTCTCTCTTCCTTTCTCCCCCCCGATCCCCCCTGCTCACTCCCGCAACTCACCGCTCACCTGCGCCGGCACCCGAATCTTTTCTTCCGAGCGGGCAGGTACTCGCTAAGGACAATACTCGCTCGAGTAATTGTCCTAAGCGAGTATGTTCGCTCATCTCTAGTTCTTAGCTATAACTTTAAAATTAGTACATTTGAATATGGATATGGTTCTTATAATAAGGAAGTGAATCAGATGTATGGGCCAAGTCACATGTCAGAATATGTCAAATATCATAGTAGAACATAATTATTTGAATATATATAATTTAAAAAAAAGCTTGGCGGCTTTGGGTTAAAGAAATAGATATTCATGTACTGAAGTTTGGTGGATAGAGGGGGAGGGATCAGGGGAAAATGTAGGAAAGCCTGTTTGGTTTTTTGGTGCTATCACTGTAATACAGTATTATCATACTGCACCTTGAAATCTTTATCTATGAGGCATAATGCATATGGAAAAATCTAAATAGTGGCATATCATGAACCTACATGTGCTCCACCAAATGGCGCTTTGAGCCAAATATTTTTTCTCATCATATGAATCATTAAAAATCTATGAGCCTCCATTTTAAATCAGAGATACACACGCACACACACGTGTGTGTGTGTGTATATATATATATCTGTAGTACTGCTCTGAGGATGTGGCCTCACAATACTGCATGCTTATAATTATAAAAATTGTTCTGTGATAGACATGATAATTATTTAGTATAAAATGTCTATCGATTTATATAGCCCAAATGTTGTTGTAATGACTTTCAGCTCTGTGGAGTCTAAAGGACACACACAATCTAATCATGGTATTTGCTAGCCAATGGATGGGTGATGTATTTGCTCTAAGTACATAAGAAGTTGCTCAACCAGTTTATGTGTAGATCTGTGTCCAATACTGAGTGTTTATCTAGCCCCCTTCCACTCCCATCCTGAAACTTCTACAACAAAGGAATTGCTTCAGCCTGAGCACATGTTGATAAGGTTGTCTGCATGCTAAAGAATACAAAGTCCATACTATGGCGGACGTGAGAGAGGGTGGGCAGAGAGGTGGGCAGAGAGGTGGGGGATTCTATATGATCCGACAAATGAGAATCTTATATGTTACTGATGTAATCTGTTGCACGCCCATTGAAGGGCGGTTGTCATGTGTTATAATAAAAGGCTTGAGCCTCTACACATTGTAGAGACTCTCTCCCGGTTTTAGACCAGCATTTGTGTCTGATTCTGGTTCGATGATGTGTGCACACGATACTCAATTTGGAAGCGACAAAATACCCCAAAAGCCTGCTGGAGAAATCATATTCCAGATCAGTGGAGTCCCTGGGTGAGCGAGTGGATCTGTGAGGTCACAGCCTGGAACGTACAGAGATCGGCAGATGGCACGCAGAACTCAGGGGCCCGAAAATCTACAGAACACGGTAAGATTGCTTTATCTACCTGTGTCAAAGCTGGGTTCTGACTGCTTTTCTGCCTGTTCCTGATCCAGACTGGACCTTCACTGAAAGACAGGTAATAACTCTAGTTCTGTCCACTCGGGAAAACCACCACGTTACCTGTCTAGGGGTATTTTGTATGCTGTGTATATTATGTCTGAGACGGTTAAAAATTGTGTATACAAGACCAAGAGATAAATTCTGTGAGGGTTAATGTGTCGGGAGGGCGGACTCGGCTGTTTAAGTCTGAGGGAACACGCCAGTGACACGTGCTCCTAGGTAAAACTAGTGTGAGGTTAGGAAGATTTATGATACGTATACTTAACTTTATGATTGAGCGTGTTATGTTCTCATATGTGGAAAGGTATATACGTATGAAGTATAGTCGTGCTTTGTGACGGCTGATTTCTCCAGAATATTATTGAGGTTTTTTGGTCATTGAAAATAATCGTCAGTCTCTGAGTATAGCTAAATGTCCTGTCTAGATCGTGTACAAGA
The DNA here is from genome assembly GCF_035609145.1 of Eleutherodactylus coqui. Taxonomy (NCBI): domain Eukaryota; kingdom Metazoa; phylum Chordata; class Amphibia; order Anura; family Eleutherodactylidae; genus Eleutherodactylus; species Eleutherodactylus coqui. The sequence goes on along the minus strand of NC_089841.1, from coordinate 208,426,796 downwards.
AGTGCTCTTGGGGATTACTAGACGGTGGGTTGTTAAAAAAGATAGATGAGATATATATATATACCTTGAGCCGTTGTGGGTATTCTCCAGTAATCCCGTCTGTCTGGTATTATAGAAAGAATGTGCAGTGTTTATTGTTGGGGGGAGGGCTGCTGATAAGAGTGAACTGAAAGCTTTTTCAATTAACCCTTTCTGTTTCCTTTGTCTTTTCTGAGTGGGAAAGAGGGGTTATATGGGAAGGATTTGAAGAAAGCAGATTTTACAAGAGAAACACTACTGTGTCTTCGAATAGAATGAATAGAAACTTTGAATAGAATAGAATAAGCAGGTAGCATAGAGTTGAGCAAAGTGAGCAAGGACAAAGGTCATAGAGCTTGTGATTTGGTTACTGAACAATGGGAAAGGACCAGGAAAAGTTGCAGAAAGAAATGTTAGGTCATGGACAGATAAGATAGGCTGTAGAAAGTTTTCAGAAGATGAGCAGGAAGCCTAGCAGAAAGAAAGGTGTTTTTAGATTGCTAGAAGGAGGTATAACGTAGTTAAAAGATTGAAGAGGGGAAAGCATGTAGGGGGGTATGTGTATTGCTAATGAACAATGTAATGTCTTTGTGTTGACTACAGCCCCTCCCTGTAATGGCGGCTGGCTTGCAATGTTTACAATCCAACATAGTGTGACTCTGCAGTAAATGTAGTGAGGCCTGCCCCCACCCTGAAGTTACTTCCCCCCCCCCCCATGTGCTCACTTTCAGGGTGTGTGATGTTACTTCCGGTCCCTCCCCATCCGGGACAGGACCTGGCCCCGCCCCTTCCTCCTCCAGCGGCCATCTTGCCTCACCTGGACGTGCTGCTACTCAGCAGCCATTTTGCCTCACCTGGGAGTGCTGCTGCCCCTGGCCCCGCCCGTTCCTCCGGCAGCCATTTTGCCTCACTTGGGAGATTTGTAGCCCCGCCCCTTTCTGCCTCTGGCGGCCATTTTGCTGCACTTGGGAGGCCTATATTCCCCAATGCCACTGTATCCAGTGCTAACATCATGATTGTCTGAAGTAAGGTTTTGTTTGACCAGACTTTGTTACACTCCAAGATGTGGCCACTTTGGATGTGTGATAAGTTCAGGGAAACAAACCTTTGTGGAGATGCAGCTTGGGACATAGTAGATGACTAAGCTGGTTTATAGTGTATGGAAGATTGGAGTTGATGCATGGGGGGCAGAGGCCGGGAATACATGACAGGGGACGCTCTCTCATGTTCCCAGGGGCTCTGTTTTCCACTGCCCGCTTCTCCAATGGATACTCAGACAGATGATGTTATGGAAGGCTCCTACAGATGGAATAATTTCCCTATAGTCACCCAGCAAACTTTTTCATGCAATTTGGTGAAGTAATTTTACTTTTTATGTGAAGAAAGAGGGACTGAATTGCCCAGAGTAGGATGTTAATTCATCCGTATTCTTTAGTTTTTCTTTAAGTCTTTTGTATATTCTAGTGTCAGTCTACACTGAAGCTATAATTATATTCCGACAGGAGAGTAAAAGCTAAACGCTGGCCATACCCTGAAATACTATTACACTGGGTGACGTAAAATTTGAATCGTGTGGCGCCCCCTTGTGTTAAAAAATGCTAACTGCGACCTGAAAGGAAAAAAAAAAATTTTTGTAAGGAGATTTTCGCTCAGACTTCGCTGCATACAATGTCACCTTGACCTACAAAGTGCTTGTTTTTGTGCCTCTTGGTTTACTAGTTTGAACGCAATTACTCTTTTTTTCCATTGAGTATTGCGGTTAAAAAGGGGGGAGGCAGAGGTGATCTGGGCCATAGATGATCTAGGTGTTGTAGATCAGCTATTGGGTTTGAAAAAAAAAAATAAAATAAATGGAATAAGATAACAAGATTCTGAGCCATGTGAAATAGAACATCAGCACGATTATTTAGTACTAATTCAGTAAGAAACTGCAGATATGCAAACAGTTACCAGAACCCCTGTTGATAATGCATATGTTGAGCTTTTTGCAGATGGTACCAGGGTGAGGATTGATGACTCCACATCGGATATGCAGTGGTCACACAACAAGATGTCCTAGAAGCAGAAGCTCTGCCTCCGCATGTCACAGTACAATAAGCGGAATTGAAGGCCTTCACTGAGGCGAGTAGAGTGGTGAGAGGTAAGACCGGCAATCCTTTACACTGACTCCTGGTATGCATTTGGCATAGCTCATGATTACGGCCCAATATGGAAGGCCAGACAGTTTTTACCTTAGCAGGACAACCAATTGAGAATGGTGCAGCTGTACAGAGTCGCATGGAGGCCCTCCTTCTACCTGACAAAGTTGAGAGTTCGCACCGATTCCTACACTGGAGAGGCGAGAGACGACACCCTCACTGACAGCGCAGCAAAGGCAGCGGCCCTCAAGCCGTGGAAGAAAGAAGAAAGGTACTGACAGCATGAGTCAGTGGCAAAAAACTTTGGACATTGACAAAAATTTGGACTTTGATATGCTAAAGACTTTTACAGTTACCAGCCAGCAAGGAAGGAAAGAATAAATGGACTAATATGGGAGCAGCAGAAACAGGACAGCGTGTGGTGAACAGTCAACAGCACTTGCCCACCACAGTTCCTGTATCCCATGATGGCCCAGCTGATGGACGGAAAGACCCACCTAGTAAAGCAGCACTGATGACGACGCTTGAAAGAGGTTGGGCGACTTCTGGGTTCTCTGTAGCTGCTGCATCATTTGTCCGGTTTAGCATGATCTATGCCATGGGTAAGTCAGGGCAGAAGTAAATTTGCCACACCACACTTGCCGGGACCACTCTACCCATTTCAGGGATTGCAAATTGACTACGTTCAGCTCCCACTTGTTGGGAAGTATGAATACATGCTTGTTGTTGTTGATGTCTTTGCAGGTTGGAGGCCGACCCTGTCACCAAGGCAAACAAGTAGGTAACCGCAAAGAAGCTCATGAACGAGGTAAACTGTGAATATGGGGTACCAGAGGTGATTCAGAGTCAGACAGAGGTATAAACTTCGCAGGTAAATGTAACATGTCATGTCTGCTCTGGGTGTATCCCAGGCCTTTTACATACTCTACCATCTTTAGAGTAGTGGAAAGGTGGAGAGACGTAGTGGCACGCTAAAAGTAAGATACTTAAAAATGACGCCACTTTGGAAAGACTGTCATCCAATAGCCTTATACAGTGTTAGATATGAACCCAGGGGGGATTATACATTATCTCCCTATGAGATTGTTTGGGCTAGCCCCAAGGCTAGGTCGTTACTATCCTCAGTGGTTACAATTACAATCTGATGTGTTGACTAATTATGTGATTTCCGTTGTTAAAGAGCTAATCAAAGCCTATGCACAGGTGTTCTCTTCCAGACTCAGAGGCAGACACTGGGACACATATCTTGCAGCCTGGGGATTGGGTGTGCGTCAAGAAGTTCCTCAGGAAGCACCCTCCTGAGCTCCGATTTGATGGCCCCTACCAGGTGCTTCTGACTACTGCCACAGCTGTGAAACTAGCCGAAAGACTTACATGGATCCACGCTTCATACTGTAAGAAAGCTTCAGATCCGGGAGACCAGTCTTAAGTTGTGCCAAAGACATTACTCTGGTTAGGGCTAGTGATAGAGGAGGGTAGCAACTGGAATCCTTAGTCGGAAGAATATGGGGGTATGGTTACCTTCTAGTATAACTCGTCCAATGCTCAAGTAGCCGCATATTCCTTCGACTATTGTACTGTGGTCCCATGTCTAGGCGCAAGATCCCACCGCAGGCCAGATTTAGCTCAGTCCAGCTGGTTATATGACTTATATACCCGGGGAATACAATATGTTTGCGCCACTGATAAAGTCTGGGGAGAAGACTGCCGTTATTGGGGATTAGTGGGATGGAACACAGGAGTAGACTAGTCCTATAAACCGCGAAGTGCCTTAAATAAGAAAGATAGGAGCGGGAAATCCCTAATTAGTCGTATAACCCTCCTTGAGAGTAATAAGGACAGCAGGTATTGGAAGGCTGAATTTAGTATGCTGCTTGGTTTTAATGTGGTTGTTACATTAACCATGGGAGATCCAAGCCCGGGGGACGGGGAGACTTATAGTCTGGGGACATACCGGTACGGGAGGACAGATCCCTTAGGGAAGTTTAAAATAAGGGATATGGTAGATGCAGCCGAATGGAAGCCTTCACTTAGTCCCGTGCCCATAATTAACCCCCTCCGCCGTAAGATAAAGACCTTGACGAACATGATGATCATAGCCGACCCTACCTTTTGAGGACACCTTGACAGTAGCGACTGGCTACTCTGACCAGAATCTCTGGTTGGAGTTGATGAGGTACAATGCTAACAGGAGCAACAAGTCTAACTGTTGCGTGTGCGGTAGTGCCCGACCACACTCGGGGATGGTCCCCCTAAATCTCCCTGTAGATGCTGAAGAGTGGTTTATTAGTCTCTTCACGAACATTTCCGCTAATTACACTGTCCGTGAGAGATGGAAGAAGGAATACTCTATAACTACTTAAGTGTTTTGCACCGGAGAGAGTATTACTGACTACCCTGGAAACTACACCTGCCAGGCAATTAGGCAGGGTAGAGGGAGATTTTTGGGAAACTCACCAACGGGTATTGCTCCTCCTACAGTATGATAGGAGGGGAATAGATGCAGAATCAGGTCCAGTCCTTAGGAGACGTTTACTGGCTTTGTGGAGACTTGAGGTAGAGGACCCGCCTGGAGGGTAATTGGACAGGGGAGTGTGCCTTAGTAAAGCCCTTATGCTCCTCCACATCCTGTCAGACACCAACGTTTCCCTTGTTTGAAAAAGATGAAGAGCCAGTTCCAATAATGCCAAACACATACGCTACCAAAGAAAAAGGAGAAATGTACTAGTACTGTGCCTGCCCCGATCTCCTAAGATGGATTGTCAGTGGAATTCCCATTTGCCAAGGGATAGTGCAGAAGACCTTAGGTTCCGGCGAGGGCACACCCTGTGGGGTGTTAACTTGTACAGATAGAGGGTATGGATGCCCGGAAATGAGCCCAGGGAATCCATGGCCTCCCTCTGAGGTGAGGTAGGGATCCCCCCCTCCTAGGAGTAGGGACTTACGGGCAGTGGGAAAACCCTGACGCAAGGGTGAGGCGACCTGGACGTGTTCACCATTAGGACTATCTCCAGGAGGGACACTGGTGTGGGTGAAGATTAGGGAGTCACACGCCGTGCGTACCTGTGCACGCTACTAGTATTGTAGCATTATGCTAGAGCGAGAAGAGAGACCCCTGGTGGTAGTTTTGATCTACACGTATACATTGACATCATAGGATAGCCAAGGGGGGTACCTGACGAGTTTTAAAATTAGAGACCAAGTTAAAACTAGAATCGAGTCCATTTTCCTGATCATTATGGTAAATAAACGTTGACTGGATTAATTATGTTTATTATAATTAGCAGCGGTTTATAAATTATACTAGAGACGCCTTATAGGGACTAGTCGACCAATAGGACCTACCTCGACTATGACTTTTTTAAAAATAGAATGACTTTAGCTAAAAAGGGGAGTGTCTGTAAGATGATAGGGGAGACTTGTTGTACCTACATCCTAGACGACACGTGACCCGCGGGTAAAGACGCACTTGTCATTAAGAAGCTGACCGCACTAACTAAAAAGAGCTAACTTTTGGGACCAGCACTCGCCTTGGATGAGCGGGTGGTAAAGGATCCTGGCACAGACGGGCGTCGCTGTTGTATGTGAACTGATGGTTACCTTTTCTGTTCTAGTCTGCTGTGTTATCCCCTGTGTCAGAGAGACCTGTGAAACTGATGCTGGAAAAGCCGCTCCCACCATGAGTTTGCTGGATGCATCCCCAGAAGGAGTGGACAAGTCCTACACCCCCTTGAAGACCCTAAAACGAACCTTCAACGCGCTCCAGTTATAGGCTCATGCGCAGAAAACTGTGAAAATTAGATAGAGAGTTAGAGGATAGACATTTTAAGGGGGGATTGTGATAGACATGATAATTATTTAGTATAAAATGTCTATCGATTTATATAGCCCAAATGTTGTTGTAATGACTTTCAGCTCTGTGGAGTCTAAAGGACACACACAATCTAATCATGGTATTTGCTAGCCAATGGATGGGTGATGTATTTGCTCTAAGTACATAAGAAGTTGCTCAACCAGTTTATGTGTAGATCTGTGTCCAATACTGAGTGTTTATCTAGCCCCCTTCCACTCCCATCCTGAAACTTCTACAACAAAGGAATTGCTTCAGCCTGAGCACATGTTGATAAGGTTGTCTGCATGCTAAAGAATACAAAGTCCATACTATGGCGGACGTGAGAGAGGGTGGGCAGAGAGGTGGGCAGAGAGGTGGGGGATTCTATATGATCCGACAAATGAGAATCTTATATGTTACTGATGTAATCTGTTGCACGCCCATTGAAGGGCGGTTGTCATGTGTTATAATAAAAGGCTTGAGCCTCTACACATTGTAGAGACTCTCTCCCGGTTTTAGACCAGCATTTGTGTCTGATTCTGGTTCGATGATGTGTGCACACGATACTCAATTTGGAAGCGACAAAATACCCCAAAAGCCTGCTGGAGAAATCATATTCCAGATCAGTTCTAACCGAGACATTTGTCTAAGGGTTACCCAGTGTAAGATTCCTTCTCCTAACATAAAATGACAATCATAACTGAGGAAAATGAATTTATGCTCACATAACTCAACCAAAAACATTTTTTGTTTTGGCTACAGATACGTTTTAGCATAATGTCTTAATAGAAAAGACTTGTAATTGTCCAAAAGTTAAATGTAAGCATTGAAGTTGTTTTCATGCTCAGTAAAAATAACAGCTTTCTTGGGGTAGATTCAAAAATATTTCAAGCCCTTATAAGACATAAAAAATTGAAAAGAAAAAAAAAGAAAAAAAAAACATTTATCCTGGATTCCGCTGAATATATGTCACGATGCCAAATGCTTCTAAACCACATTTAACAACTCCCAGAAAAAAAAAGAGGAAGTCAGTCAAAAAAGGCAAACACTATATAAATTGCTATTTGTTTATTCAATTGAAGTACATGGAAATCATTAACTTTCTGGCAGACTTTTTACCCCGTTTAATTTCTTCACAGCCTAAAGACAAAGAATGGTTGTATTTCCTAAACATCTCCAAAACCCAATGCAACAAATTGAACATCAGTCACTTGGAATACAAAGCAAAAATAAACTGACAATGACATATTAACATTCTGAGATCATATAAGCTGGGATTTAAGTGATCTCTTCAAATAGTATGTTCTTATTTTATGAAGAGTTGAATGCTGGAATGTATATATTAATGAACCAAGGCTCGTTGCTCACCATCTGTTTTGCGTTAGCAGGGAGCTGTTTCAGATTATGATAATGTGTTTCTGATTTGAGTTGTGTTGAAAGCCAGAACAAGGAATCTCATGTGCAGTCCACTTTGAGGCCTGCTGTTTCCAGTTCCTCTTCACAGAATCGGCTTTTATTTGATTTGTTATAGGGATTTTTCTTCTGTTGCCAAAACAGCTGCAAGCCTGGAAAGAAATGAGACATAGGGCCACATCAAACTTGTTGGCTTGTAAAAAAAAAAAATAAAAAAAAAGTTCTTATGGAAACCAAACTGGTAGAATGGGATACTATTCTAAGGTCTGTACAATACATTTACTTTATTTTCCTATACACCAAGTGTATAGTATATCATTTCACAATTACAACTGAAAGTGCCATCTGTTGTTCTTTTGTAATGGCACAGACTGAGTAGCGGAGAATAATTGGAAGGGTTCTGTGAAGCATCTCCAGTCATGCAAATCAATTATTTTGTCAGAAAAGCATTTTAATCTAAATTATGCCAAGTTACATGGGCAAAGTTAATTCATGCTCCATTTACACCATAAGAACATCATACAAATAGCTAAGAACACCATATAAACAAAACATTTCTTTTATGTGGCCCAACCCAAGATTCTATGCCATGTGGTTGTGGAATGTAGCACAGTAATTAGCCAACTTTTTAAGGACTTATTTTCACTTATGCATAACAATATTTAAACATAAGAAATGTTTGGTTAAAAAAAATGAGGGCTAAAATTAAGACTAGAATATACCCCATAAGAAAGGCTGATTAGCGAAGACTCATGCTAAAGGGTTGTGTCAAAAACAAAATTCTCTTTGAAAGAAAGCCATCTCGTTGGCAAGCTGATTGTTTAACAAAACACCTGAGTGATCAGCTGTTATAAATGGGAAAATTGCAGCCTGCAAAAAATTTCCTGTAGTGACCAGTGTAGTGTTAAATGTGATATAATACTTCAAAGCATGTAATTAGGGACTATGTAGTACACCAGAGGGGAAACTGTGCTTGCTACGTTGTACGTTCTCGTTAAAAGAATAAGCTTTCCTATACGAAGCTTATTTACCCTAGTAGTGCATATGAACAAGGGTTGTGTCAGGATCAGCATACACCGTGCCACACATTTGTTTGGCTTAGCACCAAGTCCAGAGCAACACCTGAGGTACTTTGGCCTTCACTTCACCATGTAACTTCACTATTCAGGATGTGGGCTGTGGGGTCCTCAGGCCATTACGCTGGAATTTGTCCCAGTAATGTTACAGCTGACATTAAGTGTGCAGTGCTGATGTTTGTGTATCTCTTATAACAATTCGAGCCTGTTGACCTTTCCCCCCCCCCCCCCCCTCCAACAGTAATTTAGAGACCATAAAACTTTCACTCCGCTATCAGTGCCTAGACAAAAAAAGTTTGTTTTCTGGTTTGCAGAATTCCTTTTAAGTGCGAACCAATCACATCCATATCTGTGCCTTGTCATAAGTATGTATGTTATAAGTGTGTATAAATATGCATGCCTCTTCAGATCCAATCCATTTTAGCCGGAAGAAGTACCCTGCGTTGGTACGAAAGCTCGCTATTATTACATCATGTATTTTTGTTAGCCATTAAAAGGTATCATATCTACAAGATTACGTCGTTTCTCTTGCTGAGAACAATCACACACAGCTGACATTAATATACACCAAGGTGTAGTGCCTGAAGGTGTGAACAGGAGCGTAGTCAGACAAGCCAGAGGTTTGGACATAAAGAATGGATTCATCATGGGACAACAGGACAGAGGTCAGTCAGGCCGCAGTCAGAAGCAAGGTCAGTATAACAAGCCAAGGTCAGGAGTGGAGACAAGAATATTGCCAAAGTCAGAAACCAGAGCAGGACAAACTTAAATAGCACCTTAAGGAGGACCAAAAGACCACAAACTCAGGCACCCACCATATGGGGAGGATGTCTGATTTCCAAGGGTGTGACGTGATTGGCAGTGGAAGAATTGGCAAAGTGCGTGCTAACCTTTTAGAATGTCAGCCCCAATGGGGACATCAAGTGATGAGCAGCACTGCAGAATATATATGGTTTATACAAATGTGCAAAATAAATAAATAGAAACAAAGAAGATTGATATCAGAAAAAGTCCACATTTTCTATACAGTCTACCCTTATATTATTTCCTTTTTATTTATCTCTCAGGAAAGATCTATGCTGATCCCAGGCATACTTGAATTCATTTACTGTTGACTTTCCAACCAAAACCCCTTTTGTGCACGTTTCCCTGTTTGTACAAATATTAAAACACAAACAAACACATATTAGGTATCATTGTATCCATAATGTAGCAATAACTTCAACACACTATTTATCCTGCATGGCAAAATTTGAGGATGTCAGAAATCAGAACCCCTAAATTTTTCTCTTCTGAAGTCCTGGATAGCACAGAACACCTAATTTGATACTCATTCCACGGATATATTCTCCCTAAGTGCACTATTTTACATTTGGAAACATTAAACTGCAGTTTCCATTGTTTTGACCTTTTATCCAGTAAGGATAAATATTTATCACAGTTCAAGAAACAACTAGAACCATATTACACACTCATGTACCATCAGCAAAGAGACAGTAAACTTTCTTCTATGTCTTTTGAAAACATTAAAAATAAAAGGACCCAGAACAGACCCTTATAGTAAGCCACTTGTAACTAGTCCTTTTTCAGAATACACTCCATCAACACTGATACCTATCTTTTAACGAATTGCGAATCCAATCAAAGGATCAAGTCTAATTTTCAATAAGGTATCTATGAGCTGTTTATGTGAAACCGTAACAAAGGCTTTACTGAAATCCATATAAATAATATCCATGGCACTACCTTCATCCACCACTTGTTGACATCAATGAGATTAGTTTGACATCATCTGCCCTCAATAACGCCAAGATGCTTAGGGTCCAATAGGTTGCTGGTTTTTAAGTAGTTAAATATCCTCTCTTTCAAGAGAGTTTCCATTTGATTAACTACTACAGATGTCAAACTAACTGGCCTGTAGTTCCCGGCTTCTTCTTTACTACCCTTCTTTTGGATGGGTACAACATTGGCCATTCTCTAGACATCAGAAACATTACCTGTTACGAAAATCTAGTTTAAAAAATCAGTTAAAGGTGCAACAATCACAGATCGGAGTTCTTTAGGAACTCTGGGATGGATGGCATCTGGACCCATTGCCTTATTTATCTTTACAAAATGCAGGTTTACCTACAGCATCAGCCTCCAAAAACACTAGATCTGAGCCCTTACAACCATTAGGTACAAACAGGCCCAAAGATATTATCATCCTGAAAACTAGTTTCCAAAAATACTGAATAAAAGTAAGAAATGGTTAGCAATGATGGCCTTAACTCCATTTATATAGTTATTATCCCCATTTTTATTTTTTGTCATTCTATAGTTTTTCTTCCTTCTGTCACTAATTTACCTAAAAAATGTTTCATCCCACTCTTTAATGAGCTTGGCAATTTCTTTCTTCTTTTGCGCTTTAGCAGCATATAATGTTTTTGCCTCCTTTTGTCTAATTTTATACAATTCTCTGTCAGCTACACTTCCAGTTTCTTTAAACCTCTTAGAAGCAGACTTCTTTTCCTTTACTATATTAGTAACATCTCTACTGAACCATAATGGCTTCTTTTTCCTTTTGCTAGCCAGTTTAACATAAAGTTTAGCTGCCTTTAAGATGGCCATTTTAATAGTGTCCACTGGACACACTCTCCTGCTGTTTTATTCCACACTGTTTCTTCCTTTTTTTTAATTGACCCATATACTTGAAATTAGTCTTTACATGATGTTATAGTGAGCTTTCGAACCTCTCAGGATTCTTCCTCAGGCACAATGAAATAGATCCCTTGGTATTTGTACCAAGTGATCCTCTCAGCTTTTCGTAATACTTATTTATTTTATGGCATTGAATTTTATTTCTAGAAACTAGCATGTTTGTCCATTGGCTGTTTGCACCTCAGCTGCATTCAAGATAATGGTAATAAGCTGCAATACCAGACACAACTCAAAGATAAGAATACTGTAGCTCTCCGTGTAGAAAAGAAAAACAGAATTTTTTCTAATTTTATACAATCTTTTTAAACCTTGAACACATTTGGAAGTAGCTGTACAACCAAATAAACTGTGGGTTAAGGCACTTTGACATGTAGTATATGGTTTATAATTTTTGTCCTTACTCACAGCAACCACTGGACTACCCACCAGTTTGTGATTGTCAACCATGTTCTCTAGGTACCAACTGGCCTGAAAAATGCATTGATGCTAGCTTTTTAACTCGTTTCTACCTGCACTTTCAAAGCATCTCCAAAAATCTGCACTTTTCTTACTGTGGAATCCGCAAAAATTGTTGTTGCCCATAATCTATTCTTATCCGGACTACTATAACTCACTAGTAATCAGTCTTCTCCTCACTAAACTCTCCGCTCTGCAAACTATCCTGAATGCAACAGTCAGGCTAATCTTTCTGTCCAACCGCCACACCAATACCTCTATTCTGTGCCAATGACTACATTAGTTGCCTGTCTAGTATAGAATACAAGTTAAACTCATCACTAGTGTTGATCATCCTTATTGGCCAAATGATAAAATCTTCCAGATTTTTGCTAAATCGAATCGAGTTAGTCTGATTTGATTTTTTGTGAAAATTGCTGAAAAATTAAATTTCCTATAATTCCCACTGCAGAAGTCAGCGTGCACTCAGCAGCCAGAGCACACTGCTGATGTTACCTAATGTGTCTTCCATCTTGCATATGGGTATGGGTTTCATTGGACGCCTGCATCACATAACCTAGCCATATATAACATAAGGACAGTGTAACCAGTGTCCATTTTACATTTGAGCACAGGACAGAAAAGCTGCTGTTTATATGCAGGGCTGTAGCTAGGGAAGGGGCATGTTGGTCATGTGCCCAGGGTGAAGCCATAACTGAGGGTGAGGGTGGTGCCAGCCTCACAATTCATTAACACAACAGTTTTAGATGACACTAAAAGCATATCTGTAGCTCTTGTAGAATCAGAGCTACAGCTATTTGAAGTGCGGTGAGGAATATTGAATTTACAGCCATCATGTCTGTTGCAGAGCAAAGTGGGGTTGTTAGTGATTCTTCTTTTTTCTCTGTCACATCCTTGAAGTAGGTCAGGGCTTGGCTATTCTGTTCACCTGGTAGAATTTAAACCTTTACGAACTTAATTGCACATTTTTTTATCTAGAAGACCCCTCTTCTTTCTTTTGTTTTCAGGGATATCCCTATGATAGGATTGGCTCCTACACCACTGTACCCTACTTTGACCAATTTTGGGGAGGGACACAGTGTTCCCCAGATGTGTGGCTGCATTTCACGCAATTTGAGGGTCTTTGACTGCATTGGGGTCCTTCTGGAGGACACATTAGTGAACCAAATTTTACTCCCATTGACTTTAATGAGAGTCAAAATTGATTGTCCCCATTTACGATGGATTTTGTGAAATCAGCCTGATCCCAACACAAACCAATTATTCCACTAAATGGTCATCACTACTCATCAGTCTCATCTATAAAACTCTTCACAGTCTGCACTATCTTATATCTCTCCCCTCCTCTCTGTCTACCTCCGTAGTCATGTATTCCATTGTGCTAGTGATATCAGAATAAGGGAACCTTTACACAGTATGATTACCAGGTACATAAACTCCTGACAGCCGTCCCAGCAACTATCGCTCCTTGCTTTCACATAGTAGTGATAGTCTGTCAGAATAGAGGAAGAGCAGGCCGGAGAGCTTTTCTGGCCATCTGCCACCATTCGCTCAAACAGTAAGACAGAGTGAGAAGTCACTCAGTAGTTGTGATGTTTCAGCTCACTGAAACGGAATGACTTCTCACTCACTGCCGACAGTCACCCATAGTCATTCGTTTGAGCAATTATTTGGACAAGGAACTTTTAGTTCCTCCATAATCTGAACCTCCCACTTCTATGTTCAAAATTTTTCTCAAGCTGCATCTGTCCTATGGAATGGAATGTCTTATTAGGTACAATCAGGTTAATGATTAATACCCAAAGTTTTAAGCTTGCCCTAAATTACACCTCTTTAGGGAAGCCTATTACATTACTTAACTCAATCCAGTTTATCATTCTATGTTCTCCGTCATAATCTGATCTTTTCATCCCAAAGCATCATCCGCATCCCACATACCCTAATCAAATAAGCGCCAACCTTTTCCACAGCACTTTCAGGTGATTTTTTATTTATTACCCACCCACCAAGCTGGGTTCTCATTTTACTTACCTCGGAAGGATGGAAGGCTACCTGAACTCGCAACCTTCAGGTCGTGAGCGAGGGGTTAGGTCTGCATTTCTGCTGCCGTAACACTCTGCACCACACGAGGCACTGTTAATATTTGTACATATACAAATAGTGACTGTTAACCAGCTCATGCAGCTATATGTATACTAGTCTATTTAGATAAAGATGGCAAGCACTTCTACCTCTAGTTTCACCTTTGTTTTCTTATAGGTTGTAAGGTCTTGCCAGCAGGGCCCTCATTCCTATTGTTTATTAGTTTAATATTTTATGTTTTCCAATTAAAGCAGTGCAAAAGCGGAACTCATCAATTTTTAAAATGTGGCAGTTATTTTATTTCATGTGTAAAAGCCCAACAGTAAGGGGGTAAGGCGACAGCAGTAGGATGACAGCGGTTTTGCATCTCCTGACGTTTTCTCTTGATCCACCTGTCAATACATGGAGCTGCGATCCATAGTGTATTGTGTCCATTGAAGCAGTGCCATCTGCAATATTGTTAATATTTTATGTAAAGTCGGATTTTGTCTGTACATGTATCATCTGATTTGTAAAGCTCTGATTAATACAGTACTGTGTAAAAGTTTTAAGCAGGTGTGGAAAAAAACGCTGCAAAGTAAGTATATTTTTTCAAAAAAGAAGAACACGGAGTGCTAGAAGTGATGATATGACTCCAACAGGGGCGTAACTAAAGGCTCAGGGGCCTTGGTGCAAAAGTTCAGCTGGGGCAACCCCCTCCATTTGTACCTGTACCCGTACCCATACCTAAACTGTGCTGCACAGAGGCGTAACTTCAAGCTTCTAGGCCCCAATTCAAAATATGTAACAGGTCCTCCCAAATATAATGCTTTGCTCATAGTACTAGGCTACCTATATGGGGAGGTGAGGCCTTATGTGCCCCCCAATGCTCCTGGGCCCGAGTCCAACCATATCCTCTGCATACCCTATAGTTATGCCCCTGTCTCCCAAAGAGCTTTGATCTCAATATCATTGATTCTGTCTGGGATTATATGAAGAGATAGAAGAATTTGTGCAAGCCTACCTCCACAGAATAAGGCTGCCTGTGCATGGGCATTGCGAAATTCCATGGCGGATCTCCGCTGCAGGAGCCACTGCCCAGGAACAGGAGTCTGCAGGCGGATCTCCACGGTCAGCCTATCTGACAGAGAATCGCGGCAAGCTTGCCGCGAATTGCCGGCCACGAGTGGAGAATCTATATGATTCTCCGCTCATGGACAGTGCGGCTGCGCTTTCCATAGTAACGCGCAGCCGCATAGCAATGCTATGGAAAGTGTTCACTGCATTCCCCGCGGCTGGATAATCGCCGCGGGAAACGCAGTAAACATTCGCCCGTGGACAGGAGCCCTTACTGTAGTTATTTCTCCAAGATGTTTGGAACAACCACCCTACCAGTTCTTTCAAAAACTATGTCCTAGAGTACCTAGAAGAACTGATGCTGTTTAGAAGACAACGGATGGTCACACCAAATATTGATTTGATTTGAATTTCTCTTTTGTTCATTAACTTTGCATTTTCGAAAGCAATCTTACTGTGCAGCGTTTTTTCTACACTTGCCTAAAACTTTAGCACCACACTTTATGTTGGTGCTAAATAAGCACTATATTAGCAATCCAATGAATGCAACTTCATGTCCCCTTGTGCGACAGAAAAAATGTAAAATTAAGCTGAGGGAAGACTTCTGAAGAAACATCTTAAAGCCATGCCCACCCAAGAAAAAAACTTAGTATTTCATTAAAAACGAGTTAATATATTGTTGTTCAAAAAATAATTTAACATAAAAAGTAGATCTATCATATAGCAGTAATTGCAATAAAAGCTGCCTGCTCACGTGGTGGAATCATTGTGGGCATTCAGCCATGGAATATCTGCAGGAATTCACAGTGTCCAAATCAGGACCTAAGGCCTCCTGCACACAGCCGATTTTGCGCACTGAAAATCAGCAGCAGAAACAGCAACCATTAAAACCCATTACTTTCAATGGGTTTCCACACATGGAGCGTTTTTGCGCCCGCATTTCCATCGGGCAAATAATATCCGAGCAGAGAGCCTGTGGATTTTTTTCTATGGTTTTCTAAATGCAGAGCAGATACGGAATTCAAACCTTGTATAACCTTGTCTATCTTCAGCTGTGGATTTTCCCTTCTCTAAAGTCTTAAACAGATTGGCATTATTTTGTCCCATTATGCGTCTGTGATAATCATGGCCACATAACGAGATGAAATGAAGCCATTGATTTCAATGGTTTAGTTTTCACAAGCGGTATTCTCGCTTCGTGCAAGAAAGATAGGGTAGGATCTACCTTTCTGCTTTTTTTTTCAAACTCACATGCACTAGTTTGAAAAGTCTGAAAAAAAAGCAAACCCCACTTCATATGCAACTAAACTTTATAGTGGTCAGTGTAGTTGTGCTCGCGCCCATCTATTTAAGCCCTAAGTGAGTAGGGTTCATTAAAACCCCATTCATATACATTGTTTTGTTTTGTACATTGCTACAACATTTCAGTGGGAAATCTGTAGCCCAAATTCCACAGCAAATCCATAATGTATGAACTCACTCTAGTTTTACTTAAAATTGACCGCCATTCGTTTTACTCTTGTTGATAACACAAATTTTTACCTTATTTAATCTTTGTCTTTTATAAATGAACTGACCAGCGGGTTTTGTTTTTTGAAGTTAGAAGACAAATGTTGCAAATTTGGTGAAATTTTAGATGTGATTTTTTTGACCTGTGACATTCCCTTCAAAATCAGTCATAGTCTGAATAATAAACGTGAGCATATCTTTTTAAGAAAATCCATAATATATTAAAACTTACAAAGACGTAATAAAATTAAAAAATCACACTTGTGAGAACATTTTTTATCACTTTGTCGTATAGGTTTCTTTTTTCTTTTCATGTATTATTTTACTATATTTTTCAATACTATGTACAATTTCGACATGAAGTTTGGTAGATTTCAACAAAAACAACTTCTGTTACCTTGAGTGCTATGTCCTGCCTTGGGCACAAGATCCTGATATCACTCTTTTAGTTATTTTGTGTCCTTTTGGGACTTGGGACCTTGCTTTTTCTCATTAGCAAGCTTCATTAAAGTATTTAAATTACCAATTTAAAGCCTCCTAATTGCCAAATGGGACCTGTGCTATATCCTCTTGGACTTTCATTTTAGGTCAGTACAATGCTTCTGGTAATGTAGACATATTCTGTCATTACACTATCTTCTTGTACACTGGGAGACATTGGGAGGTAAATGAGAAGTCAACTCAGACATTTCTATCTGCCTTTTACTTGTGGTTATTGATATACAATGTGCATTGTGCTGTATAGGATCACACTGAATCTTGTAAGCACTGGAAGTCATAAGAGATTGAACCTTTACTATAAAGTAGTTAATGTAGTATGCACAATATTAAGGCTATTTACTGTATAACCAACATTTTTAATACATGGTGATGAAACAGAGTACAATAAATACACCACCTAGAACAGGAATTCATTCTTCCTGCATACCTATGAATAGGTATGCAGTCTGAATTATTACATGACCATTGCCTGCCCCTTTAAAAATTTGATGAAGCACAAGATAAATCCATAGTCTGAGAATACTTGGGAAAGGTTTTTTCACCATTTGCAATATATATTTTTTTATCAATCTTGCTCATGAGAGGCCAAAAAGTTTGTCATTATGTTGTTGTGAAATTATGAGTTGCCCGTACTGCATAGGCAAATAAATAATAATAATAATAATAAACTTTATTTGTATAGCGCCAACATATTCCGCAGCGCTTACATAGACAGGGGGGAATACAGAAAGACAAAATACAAACATTACAGAACCACGGTTACATATAGTAATCAGTTGATGGAAACAATAGGGGTGAGGGTCCTGCTCCAACGAGCTTACATACTACAAGTAATGGGGTGATACAGAGGGTAAAGGGGCTGGAGATGTGCACGGTATGGCGAGGTGGAGAGTGAGCGATGCTCTACACATAGACAATGGTCAGACATTTAGCCGTGTGACGGCAGAAACGGTATGACCGCAGGAGCGGTTTATGATGGCTAGCAGGGATTGCAGTCAGTAGGTCAGGGAGCATGTTATCAGGCGGAGTACAGAGAGGTTTGTTTAGGGAATGCGGTATGCCTCCCTGAAGAGGTGCGTTTTTAGAGCACGCCTGAAGTTCTGCGAGTCCTGGATTGCTTGGGTAGCCTTTGGTAATGCGTTCCAGAGGACCGGTGCTGCTCTGGAGAAGTCTTGGAGGCGGGAATGAGAAGTTCGAATGAAAGGGGCACTCAGTCTGGTTTCATTAGCAGAGCGGAGAGCCCGGGCTGGTTGATGGATTGAGATGAGGGAGGCGATATAGGGTGGCGCTGTACTGTGGAGGGCTTTGTGGATGAAGGTAGCGAGTTTGAATTGAATTCTGTATTTAACGGGCAGCCAGTGCAGTGACCGGCACAGGACAGAGGCGTCCGAGTAGCGGCTGGACAGGAAGATGAGCCTGGCTGCCGCATTCAGGATGGACTGGAGAGGGTAGAGTCTGGTGCAGGGGAGGCCGATCAGCAACGAGTTGCAGTAATCGAGCCGGGAGTGGATGAGGGCGACAATAAGCGTTCTTAACGTCTCCACAGTGAGAAAAGAGCGGATTCTTGCGATGTTCTTGAGGTGCAGCTGACATGTTCGGGCCAGAGATTGGATGTAGGGGGCAAAAGAGAGATCAGAGTCAAATATGACCCCAAGGCAGCGGGCGTGTTGTCTAGGAGTTATGGTGGCGCCACACACTGAGATGGAGATGTCAGGATGAGGTCGGTTAGTGGAGGGTGGAAATACCAGTAAGTCAGTTTTAGAGAGGTTTAGTTTTAGGTAGAGAGAGGACATGGTGTTAGAGACAGCGGACAGACAGTTAGTGATGTTTTGGAGGAAGGGTGCAGAGATGTCACGGGCAGAGGTGTATAGCTGGGTGTCATCAGCGTACAGGTGGTATTGGAGGCCAAAACTCCTGATGGTTTGTCCAATAGGGGCTGTGTAGATAGAGAAGAGAAGGGGGCCAAGGACCGAGCCCTGGGGGACCCCAACAGCAAGGGGAAGAGGAGGGGAGGTAGAGCCAGCAAAGGAGACACTGAAAGAGCGGTCAGATAGGTAAGAAGAGAACCAGGAGAGGGCAGTGTCCTTTAGGTCAATGGAGCGTAGCATACTGAGGAGGAGTTTGTGGTCAACAGTGTCAAACGCTGCAGAAAGGTCGAGGAGGATCAGTAGGGAGTAATCGCCCCTCGATTTGGCTGTCAGTAGGTCATTGGATACCCTAGTAAGGGCAGTTTCTGTCGAGTGTTGAGGTCGGAAGCCAGACTGTAGGGGGTCTAGGAGAGAGTTCTCTGATAAATAGCTTACAAGGCGGGAGTAAACCAGGCGTTCTAGTAGTTTGGAGATGGAGGGGAGGTTTGAGATGGGTCGGTAGTTGGCAGCATCAGTCGCGTCCAGAGTCGGTTTCTTTAGCAGTGGGGATATGATGGCGTGTTTGAAAGAAGAGGGAAAGATGCCAGAGGTCAGAGAGAGGTTGAATATAGTGGTGAGATGGGAGATGACCACTGGGGAGAAGGAGCGGAGGAGGTGTGAGGGGAGAGGGTCGCTAGCGCAGGTGGTGGGGTGAGCAGAGAAGAGCAATTTGGAGACTTCTTCCTCTGTCGCTGGTC
This sequence comes from Eleutherodactylus coqui, assembly GCF_035609145.1. Lineage (NCBI taxonomy): Eukaryota > Metazoa > Chordata > Amphibia > Anura > Eleutherodactylidae > Eleutherodactylus > Eleutherodactylus coqui. The sequence goes on along the minus strand of NC_089841.1, from coordinate 208,407,410 downwards.
TGAGTACAGACAGTGAGCAGGAGCTAGATGCAGTGCTGACAGGACTAGGGTCAGGGCTAGTCTGGGATTGGGAAGTTATTTTCTGAGGGATGTCGTGTATTTTCTTTTTGAAGTAAGCAGCCAACTCTTCAGCACTGAGATCCGTCACTGGGGGCTGCGGTTTTGGGCTGAGAAGGGAGTGAAAAGTATCAAAGAGCCGTTTAGGGTTGTGCGATAATGAGGAGACTAGAGAGGTGAAGTAGACTTGTTTGGCATGGTGGAGGGCGAGGTTGTAGGTTCTGAGCATGAATTTGTAGTGGAGGAAGTCTGCGGCCGTTTGCGATTTCCTCCACAGCCGTTCAGCACTTCTAGAGCACCGCCGGATGAAGCGCGTTTGAGGTGTGAGCCAGGGTTGCCGCGTTCTACATCGAATGGCTCGGGTTCTGGGGGGCGCCGCTACATCCAGGGCATGTTTGAGAGTGGTGTTGTAGTGAGCGGCAGCCAGGTTGGGGCAGGAGAGGAGAGAGATGGGGGACAGAGAGGACTGTAGGGATTCAGCAAAGTCCTGGGTGTGAATGGCCTTAAGGTTCCTGTAGGTACTGTAGGTAGGTGGGTCTGGAGAGATGGTAGGGAGCGTGACAGAGAAAGAGAGGAAGTTATGATCCGAGAGCGGGAGAGGGGAGTTAGTGAAGTTGGAAACAGAGCAGAGACGGAAGAAGACCAGATCAAGAGTGTTGCCATCCCTGTGAGTGGGAGAGGCTGTGAGTTGAGAGAGACCAAGGGAGGAGGTAAGCGAAAGAAGCTTAGAGGCAGATGGGGACATAGGGTCATTAGTGGGGATGTTAAAATCACCTAAGATGAGGGTTGGAATTTCACAGGATAGGAAGTGGGGGAGCCAGGCAGCAAAGTGGTCCAAAAACAGGCGAGGAGCACCTGGGGGGCGGTAGATAACTGCTACTCGCATGGACAGCGGACGGAAAAGCCGTAGCATATGTACTTCAAAGGATGGAAAAGTGAGTGAGGGTACAGGGGGGATGACCTGGTAGGTGCATTTCGGGGAAAGAAGAGCACCTACTCCTCCGCCACGCCTGTCATCTGGTCTCGGGGTATGGGAGAACTGCAGGCCATTGTAAGACAGTGCAGCAGGGGAGGCCGTGTCAGACTGCTGTTTCCACGTTTCTGTGAGAGCTAGCAGGTTTAAAGATTTAGCAGTAAAAAAGTCGTGGATGGTGGGGAGTTTATTACATGCTGACTGGCAGTTCCAGAGGGCACATTTAAAGGAGTCAGGGGAGGCTATGCATGGGCTAGCAGTTGGGCTTGGGGATTTTCTTAGTGAGTCAGGTAGAGGGTGATAGCTAGGAGCAGTGGAGGGTGGGCCAGGATTGGGAGAGATATCCCCAGCAGCTAGTAGCAGCAGGATAGAGAGGGTTAGCAGATGGCTAGGAGATTTATGAGGATGACTGTTATTTTTGTTAGTGACATGAGGGGGTTTGAGGCTAAGCAAGAAGGTAAAGAGTGCATGAGAGCTGTGCATAGGCGAGGACAGGAGAGAGGGGCTAATGTGTATAGAGTGCTCCAGAGGTGGGCACTTGAAAGAAGTTCTGAAACTGAGAGCAAGAATGAGAACAGAGGTGACAGCATTAGCGATAGCTTTGAAGTGTAAAGTATTTAGGCAGAGTTTGTGGCCTACCTGTCTCCTACCATGTCGAACTGCCATGGTCAAACTGTCTCATACTTTCTACAGCATACTTCATACAGCATTATAGTCGCGTGGCAGCCACCCGCGTGGCATGCATTCTTACACTGATATTATAGTGAAAGTTTAAGGTATGACTAGGAAACAGCTGGGAGTGGCTAATCAGGTTCCAATTGACTGGCCAGCTGACTTTAGCATTGCAAACCTAATGATCAAAAGGGGGGGGGGGTGAAATTTATTGCTCTCCTTAGATAAGGAAAGCATCTCAGCAAGGATGGGTGAAAGATGCCATTTGGGGGAGGTGGATGGCAGAAATGACTAAAAGTAAAGTTTCATTTACCGATGCAAACAGGTGAAATGCAAAATACACAATTCACAGCAAGCAAGCAGCACAGAGGATTTAAGCAGAGGGAGATAGCAGTTCAGCTTGGAGTAGGATGATGCAGAAATGAACGTACCGATGCAAACAGATGAAATGCAAAATACACAATTCACAGCAAGCAAGCAGCACAGAGGATTTAAGCAGAGGGAGATAATAACGAACACCATAATAATAACGAACACCATGTTAGGCTGGGCTTACTTGAACCTGTGTGCTGCACGCATATCTCTCATGCGTGAGCAAGCAGCAAGTATGCAATGACATGCGTACTTGTTGCGTTTCACCAATCACAACATACTATCTTGTTGTGACCATGTCACAGGCCTCTCACCAGCCAAGCCAGAAACCTACTGCACACTGATTAGGGACAAACTCCCTGAAACAGCTGTCTGCGTATGGTTTTCTGGCTTGGTTTCCCAATCATTGTTTTACAGACTTCTTAACAAGTCATACATTGATTTAAAGGAATGCTGCCTTCCAATTGGTGGCACGGCAAAAGTATTCTTCCATCTTCCATATTTACATTGTTTGCGCCTAATACGCGCCAAGATAGTGCATGCCACAATTTTTGTTTGCCTTAGTAATACGCGTGCAAAAACAAAATCCCAGGTGTGAGTGGCTTAATACAAATCAATGGGCTATTGGCATCACAAGTTGCATGCGTAAAAATTGCGCGCAACATGCAATTACAATAAGCACGTTTAAGACTGGCCTTAGGTTAACTAACTAATCCTGTGTCAATCCTGGTATATAGGCAGGTAGGAACTATTAGGGGTTGATCCAGGGAACAGTCTGATTGCCATTAGGGAGTCGGGAAGGAATTTTTTCCCCAAAAGGGCTAATTGACTTCTGGCCTTGGGGTTTTTTGCCTTCCTCTGGATCAACACAGTAGGATAGACAGGCTGGACTAGATGGACAATGTCTTCATTCGGCCTTACATACTATGTTACTATGTTACTATGTTACATATTACTAGCTACATGTATTGGACACCCACTATTAAGGATTTCACCCTAAAATAATTAATTAATGTTCTTGGGATTCTTTTGCGTAGTACAACACTAGTGATTGCTTTATACCTTACCATTAACCTCAGGGACACATTTAAAAATTTACACACTACTCTACTCGATTTATAGCCAATGGAGTATTCACAGAAACTCCACTAAGTCTTCCCAAAGGCAAAGATTTCACATGCTGCTAAGTGTCCTTGATTTTGCAGAAGCGGTATTACAAGTGCCGTATCATACTGTGCAGAAGGTGAATGAAATTAAAATAATGATTTATGATAAATTAAATTACAAACAACATATTAAGATAAAATGCACTAATTAATTACTGCTTAGAAATCAGGAAATAAATTAATTTCATATATAGATAATAAAAAACATTTTGATTACAGCAAAAAGGCCCATGTATTCAAATGGAATGAAAATGTGGAATATTTATGTGTTTCTTTTATTAATATTAGCTGAAATGTTTTTTTAAAAAATCATCTGTTTTTGTCTCGAGTCTAATAGCATTAAAAGCATGTGAACTATTATCAACGAGTGCACTGCTTCAAAGGAAATCTTACATTAAAATCAAGACCAAATATGATAAATGTACTTTAAAAGATTACATTTGTTCACTTAAGCAGTGCTAAAAAGTATAACAAGCTAAAAGCTTTCTCAAATGTGTCAATTCTTTAGGAGGTGTGCAATATTTCTCCTTAATGCAACAATGCACCTCATTATTCTGCTAATGGAATCAAAATAGTGGAAATAGCAGTGCATTAAAATATGCTTTCTGTAAAATGAATAGAATCTATAAAATTGAGTATGTTTGTTGTATTAAAACTTGCCATAAGCTTAAAAGGCAAGTAAATCCAGCATTGAACAATACTATAAAGCCACGTTTACACGACAGTATTTAGATCTGTATTTGCAAGCCAAGGCCAGGAGTCAAACATCCTAGCTATCCCATAATATATCAATCTCATTTGACCTCCAAATAGAGAGAAGTTCTAATTGCGATACGTTGAAAGGCTATAACTTAACTATGGAATTGAGTCACAGGGCAGATACATTATAATAGCCTGCTCTATATGTATTCCATGCCTACTTTGGCCTCAATTTCTACCCTCAACAAAAAGCAAAGTTGCTTTATCCACAAACTTCTATGTATACTTCCTAAATGCAAGCAAGGCAAACTGCTTATTTGTGATGATTTTCATGCTGTCTCAGACGTGACCATCTGATATCACCTTCAACTCACACAGGCAGACTCAATCTTCAAACGATTTTTGGTGGAAGAAGAGCTTTTTGATGCATGGCAAGCGATGTACAGACTTTGCCTTCTTTTTTAATGTCCTTAACAGTTTTCCACAAATTGATATTTTATAGTTTTTCATAAATTGATATTTTATGAATACCCCGCCTCTAGCAAAGCAAGTGCTGTGATTGGCTAATTGAGCGCCAGCAGCCAATCACAGCTGGCACTCAATGAGCCAATCACAGCCATTCAGTGAATGCCTACTTTATGACTTATTGAGATGTTTAAACACCAGATGTGTAAAAAATGTTCACCTAGCATTAAAGGGTGGCTCTTTTCCTAACGAAAATCAAAAGACTTGATTGTTACTCTTACCAAACCAGGGAAATAACCAGATGTCCCCCAGAGATTTAGGTGCATATTACTATTGAACACCGATATTAAAATATATGCAACTATACTAGCTTCTAGATTAGCATCTATCTTACCAGATGTATCAAAGAAGGCAGAGTGGGATTTGTAAAAGGCACACAAGCCCCAGATAATACCAGAAGGGTTCTAAATCTCGCATATTACGCTGACATCACAAACATCCCCACAGTTTTTATGTCACTGGATGCTGAAAAGACATATGATTGTATAAATTGGGCTCATGCTTTTGCAGCCTCGGAAAAAATGGGTTTCGCTCGCCATTTTTTAAAAGTGATAACTGCACTATACTAAAAACCCCCCAATGCAATTCTTTACTAATGGAACTTTATTGGATGACTTTAATATCACAAATAGTACTAGGTTAGGATGCCCACTGATATTCATATTGTCTTTGGAGCTGCTAGTACATGCCCTTTGAGAATATAACTTGATTAAGGGTATACAAATTGGTGACCATTCGTATTTCATATCGCTGATGATATAAGTTTGACATTAACTGACCCTGTGTCTTCTTTAGTGCATTGGATGCTATAACAGAATTAGAAAAAAATCTTGTATTATAAAATAAACACAAACATTCCTAATCTTATCTATAAATATTCCTAAAGAATATTACCAGCAAAATGAATGCCCCTTCAACTGGCAGTGCGAGGGTATAAAGTATGTGGGGACAACCATAACTTCTTCACACAATTTCAAACTCATGCAAAAGAAATTGCAGGAAGAATTCCAAAGATTACCTAAATTTGAAATTTCATGGATGGGCTATTTTAAAATGCTGTTAATACCAAATCTACTATATTTATTCCGTATGCTCCCCGTTGAGCTCTCACAATGCTTTTTCAAAGAACCGAATAAGATTGTGTCCAAAGTTATCTGAGTGCAACACAAACCAAGAGTGGCCAGTATCATACTTATCAAAATAGATCGGCGGGGGTTTGGGTTTTCCAGACATTTAGAACTATAATTTAGCCACGCTAGCTTCTCAGCTAACTTCATGGTGAAATTCGCGGCGCAAAAACATTGGGTCCATATAGAACAATATGTAGCCTCTCATGTTTAGTCTTCACTTATACTTCCTTTGGTGAATTTGTGCCTGCCCTCCAACATTTCCCCATTTACTCATGCATCTTGAGAGGCGTGGAAAAAGATTCATTGCTATGCAAAACCCCAGAATACAATCCTAAGTAATTATATATTCTTATAGGTGCTTCAACATGCCATCCCTTACTTTAATTCACCTAAGTGGTACCCAATGGGAATATCTACTCTTGCACATATATCACAAGAAGATTCTGTCATCACATTCGAGCAATTAAAATCCCAATACCCTAAACCCCCTGGAGAAAGTAACAAATACCTACAAATACAACATTTCTTAAAGTTGCATAAACCCTAATTATTTAGAGAAAACCCAAAATATTCAAAATATTTTTTAAAGATATTAAAGGGATAAAACCTATAGATACATTGTTGCATGGCCTTTCTTATTTCCAAAAAACATATCCACTAAAGGAACAGGAGGATGACATAGCAAAAAATATAGTGATAAAGATTAGAAAAAAGCTCTAAACCTGACCCATAAAGCACTTAAATGGAGCATACATGTAGAAATACTAATGAAGATCACCTTGAGATAATATTACACACCAATGCATCTAGCTTAAATGCACCCTAATTGCTCAGCTAATTGCTGGAGAAATTGTGGCTACGGAGGAACATTGCAACCTAAATTGTGGAGCTGCCCCTCCCTCCAACAATACTGGGACTTTATAATCCAGGTATTGCCTCCTTTGGTGGGACATATGTCTCAAAAATCTCAATCACTAGCATTAATGACTATTGGATCTCAAGTAGAGATGAGCGAACGTACCCCTGTCCGAGCTTGATATTCGTGCGAATATTACGGTGTTCGGGATGCTCGTTACTCGTAACGAGTACCACGCGGTGTTCCGGTTACTTTCAGTTTCCTCTCGAGACGTTAGCGCGCTTTTCTGGCCAATTGAAAGACAGGGAAGGCATTACAACTTCCCCCTGTGACGTTCAAGCCCTATACCACCCCCCTGCTGTGAGTGGCTGGGGCGATCAGATGTCACCCGAGTATAAAAGTTGGCCCCTCCCGCGGCTCGCCTCAGATGTCTTGTGAGTTAGCTGAGGGAAAGTGCTGCTGGTGTCGGAGCTGCTGTAGGGAGAGCGTTAGGAGTTAGTGTAGGCTTCAAGAACCCCAACAGTCCTTCTTAGGGCCACATCTACGTGTGTGCAGGCTGCTGTTAGCAGTGGAGAAAATTTTTTTTTTCTCAAAATCGGCAGTGCAGAGCATTGCACCCGGTATTAGGGACAGAAGTGGTGCTTAGGCAGGGAGAGTGTTAGGAGTGAGTGTAGCCTTCAAGAACCTCAACGGTCCTTTCTAGGGCCACATTTAACTGTGTGGAGTACTGTGCAGGCTGCTGTTAGCTGTGTTGCTTTTTTTTTTCTCAAAATCGGCGGTGCAGAGCATTGCACCCTCCATTGATACTACAGGCACAGAATTGTGTAGGCAGGGCCACAACACAGTTATTAGTCATTGAATAGACGCAGTGGGCCTATCCTTTTAAACAAAAGGGAAAAAAGTATATTTGCCCTGCCTCTGTCAGTCCTAAGGGCTCTGGGAACGTGTGTGCTGCGTGGAGAACGTAAAAAAATCAGACGCAACCAGCTACGGTTGAGTGCAGCCTTGCGCCAATTTCTATCCTGCCTGGGAAATACCTGCTCTGCCACAGTTAATAACTCTGCAACAGTAAAGTTCTGTGACACTTTTGCAGGGCCGCAACACAGTTATATTAGTCATTGAATAGACGCAGTGGGCTTTTTCTTTTTTAACAAAAGGGAAAAAAGTATATTTGCCCTGCCTCTGTCAGTCCTAAGGGCTCTGGGTACGTGTGTGCTGCGTGGAGAACGTAAAAAAATCAGACGCAACCAGCTACGGTTGAGTGCAGCCTTGCGCCAATTTCTTTCCTGCCTGGGAAATACCTGCTCTGCCACAGTTATTAACTCTGCAACAGTAAAGTTCTGTGACACTTTTGCAGGGCCGCAACACAGTGTCAGTTATTAAACTTATTATTCAGTGAATAGACGCAGTGGGCCTATCCTTTTAAACAAAAGGGAAGAAAGTATATTTGCCCTGCCTCTGTCAGTCCTAAGGGCTCTGGGTACGTGTGTGCTGCGTGGAGAACGTAAAAAAATCAGACGCAACCAGCTACGGTTGAGTGCAGCCTTGCGCCAATTTCTTTCCTGCCTGGGAAATACCTGCTCTGCCACAGTTAATAACTCTGCAACAGTAAAGCTCTGTGAGACTTTTGCAGGGCCGCAACACAGTGTCAGTTATTAAACTTATTATTCAGTGAATAGACGCAGTGGGCCTATCCTTTTAAACAAAAGGGAAGAAAGTATATTTGCCCTGCCTCTGTCAGTCCTAAGAGCTCTGGGTACGTGTGTGCTGCGTGGAGAACGTAAAAAAATCAGACGCAACCAGCTACGGTTGAGTGCAGCCTTGCGCCAATTTCTTTCCTGCCTGGGAAATACCTGCTCTGCCACAGTTAATAACTCTGCAACAGTAAAGTTCTGTGACACTTTTGCAGGGCCGCAACACAGTGTCAGTTATTAAACTTATTAGTCAGTGAATAGAGGCAGTGGGCCTATCCTTTTAAACAAAAGGGAAGAAAGTATATTTGCCCTGCCTCTGTCAGTCCTAAGGGCTCTGGGTACGTGTGTGCTGCGTGGAGAACGTAAAAAAATCAGACGCAACCAGCTACAGTTGAGTGCAGCCTTGCGCCAATTTCTTTCCTGCCTGGGAAATCAAATCACTGGTAATACAGCATGCTGAGGGGTAGGGGTAGGCCTAGAGGACGTGGACGCGGCCGAGGACGCGGAGGGCCAAGTGAGGGTGTGGGCACAGGCCGAGCTCCTGATCCAGGTGTGTCGCAGCCGACTGCTGCGCGATTACGAGAGAGGCACGTTTCTGGCGTCCCCACATTCATCGCCCAATTAATGGGTCCAAGCGGGAGACCTTTATTAGAAAATGAGCAGTGTGAGCAGGTCCTGTCCTGGATGGCAGAAAGTGCTTCGAGCAACCTATCGTCCAGCCACAGTTCTGCGCCGTCCACTGCTGCAAATCCGAATCCTCTGTCTGCTGCTCCTCCTTCCTCCCAGCCTCCTCACTCCACTACAATGACACATGCTCAGGAGCGGGAAGACTCCCAGGAACTGTTCTCGGGCCCCTGCTCAGATTGGGCAGCAGTGGTTCCTCTCCCACCAGATGAGTTTATCGTCACTGATGCACAACCATTGGAAAGTTCCCGGGGTCCGAGGGATGAGGCTGGGGACTTCCGGCAACTGTCTCAAGACCCTTCAGTGGGTGAGGAGGACGATGACGATGAGACACAGTTGTCTTGCAGTGAGGTAGTAGTAAGGGCAGTAAGTCCGAGGGAGGAGCGCACAGAGGATACGGAGGAAGAGCAGCAGGACGATGAGGTGACTGACCCCACCTGGTGTGCAACGCCTACACAGGACAGGTCTTCAGAGGGGGAGGCACGGGCAGCAGCAGGGCAGGTTGGAAGAGGCAGTGCGGTGGCCAGGGGTAGAGGCAGGGCCAGACCGAATAATCCACCAAGTGTTTCCCAAAGCGCCCCCTCGCGCCATGCCACCCTGCAGAGGCCGAGGTGCTCTAAGGTCTGGCAGTTTTTCACCGAGACGCCTGACGACCGACGAACAGTGGTGTGCAACCTTTGTCGCGCCAAGATCAGCCGGGGAGCCACCACCAACAGCCTGACCACCACCAGCATGCGCAGACATATGATGGCCAAGCACCCCACAAGGTGGGACGAAGGCCGTTCACCGCCTCCGGTTTGCACCGCTGCCTCTCCCCCTGTGCCCCAACCTGCCACTGAGATCCAACCCCCCTCTCAGGACACAGGCACGACCGTCTCATGGCCTGCACCCACACCCTCACCTCCGCTGTCCTCGGCCCCATCCAGCAATGTCTCGCACCGCACAGTCCAGCCGTCGCTAGCGCAAGTGTTGGAGCGCAAGCGCAAGTACGCCGCCACGCACCCGCACGCTCAATCGTTAACCGTCCACATAGCCAAATTTATCAGCCTTGAGATGCTGCCGTATAGGGTTGTGGAAACGGAGGCTTTCAAAGCTATGATGGCGGCGGCCCCGCGCTACTCAGTTCCCAGTCGCCACTACTTTTCCCGATGTGCCGTCCCAGCCCTGCACGACCACGTCTCCCGCAACATTGTACGCGCCCTCACCAATGCGGTTAGTGGCAAGGTCCACTTAACTACGGACACGTGGACAAGCACAGGCGGGCAGGGCCACTACATCTCCCTGACGGCACATTGGGTGAATTTAGTGGAGGCTGGGACAGAGTCAGAGCCTGGGACCGCTCACGTCCTACCCACCCCCAGAATTGCGGGCCCCACCTCGGTGGTGGTATGTTCGGCGGTGTATGCTTCTTCCACTAAAGCACCCTCCTCCTCCTCCTCAACCTCTGTCTCGCAATCTAGATGTGTCAGCAGCAGCAGGACATCGCCAGCAGTTGGTGTCGCGCGGCGTGGCAGCACAGCGGTGGGCAAGCGTCAGCAGGCCGTGCTGAAACTACTCAGCTTAGGAGATAGGAGGCACACGGCCCACGAACTGCTGCAGGGTCTGACAGAGCAGACCGACCGTTGGCTTGCGCCGCTGAGCCTCCAACCGGGCATGGTCGTGTGTGACAACGGCCGTAACCTGGTAGCGGCTCTGCAGCTCGGCAGCCTCACGCACGTGCCATGCCTGGCCCACGTCTTTAATTTGGTGGTTCAGCGCTTTCTGAAAAGCTACCCACGCTTGTCAGACCTGCTCGTAAAGGTGCGCCGGCTCTGCGCACATTTCCGCAAGTCCCACACGGACGCTGCCACCCTGCGCACCCTGCAACATCGGTTTAATCTGCCAGTGCACCGACTGCTGTGCGACGTGCCCACACGGTGGAACTCTACACTCCACATGTTGGCTAGGCTCTATGAGCAGCGTAGAGCTATAGTGGAATACCAACTCCAACATGGGCGGCGCAGTGGGAGTCAGTCTACCCAGGTGGTGAGCGGCGATGCTGCAATCATTAGCGTCACCATTCCTCTGCTATGCATCTTGAGAAGTTCCCTGCAAACCATAAAGGCAGCCGCTTTGCGCTTGGAAACAGAGCCGGGGGAAGACCGTATGTCGCTGGATAGTCAGAGCACCCTCCTGTCTATATCTCAGCACGTTCAGGAGGAGGAGGAGGAGCATGAGGAGGATGAGGAGGAGGGGGAAGAAACAGCTTGGCCCACTGCTGACGGTACCCATGCTGCTTGCCTGTCATCATTTCAGCGTGTATGGCCTGAGGAGGAGGAGGAGGAGGAGGATCCTGAAAGTGATCTTCCTAGTGAAGACAGCCATGTTTTGCGTACAGGTACCCTGGCACACATGGCTGACTTCATGTTAGGATGCCTTTCTCGTGACCCTCGCATTACACGCATTCTGGCCACTACGGATTACTGGGTGTACACACTGCTCGACCCACGCTATAAGGAGAACCTTCCCACTCTCATTCCCGAAGAGGAAAGGGGTTCGAGAGTGTTGCTATACCACAGGACCCTGGCGGACAAGCTGATGGTAAAATTCCCATCCGACAGCGCTAGTGGCAGAAGGCGCAGTTCCGAGGGCCAGGTAGCAGGGGAGGTGCGTAGATCGAGCAGCATGTACAGCCCAGGCAGTGCAAAAGTCTTTAAGGGCCTGGACAGCTTTATGGCTCCCCAGCAAGACTGTGTCACCGCTCCCCAGTCAAGGCTGAGTCGGCGGGAGCACTGTAAAAGGATGGTGAGGGAGTACGTAGCCGATCGCACGACCGTCCTCGGTGACGTCTCTGCCCCCTACAACTACTGGGTGTCGAAGCTGGACACGCGGCCTGAACTCGCGCTGTATGCCCTGGAGGTGCTTGCTTGTCCTGCGGCTAGCGTCTTGTCGGAAAGGGTGTTTAGTGCGGCTGGGGGAAACATCACAGATAAGCGTACCCGCCTGTCAACCGACAGTGCCGACAGGCTAACACTCATCAAGATGAACAAAGCCTGGATTTCCCCAGACTTCTCTTCTCCACCAGCGGACAGCAGCGATACGTAAGCAATACGTAGGCTGCACCCGCGGATGGAAGCTACGTTCTCTCTCACCATCCAAAACGGGGACATTTCTGCTTCATCAATCTGTGTCTAATATTCCTCCTCCTCCTCCTGCTCCTCCTCCTGAAACCTCACGTAATCACGCTGAACGGGCAATTTTTCTTAGGGCCACAAGGCTCACTCATCTAATTTTTCTAAACAATTTTTATATGTTTCAATGCTCTTAAAAGCGTTGAAACTTTAACTTGAACCAATTTTTCGTTAAACTGGGCTGCCTCCAGGCCTAGTTACCACTTAAGCCACATTAACCAAAGCGATTAATGGGTTTCACCTGCCCTCTTGGTTGGCCATGGCCAATTTTTTGGATGTACATTAGTACTGTTGATACAGCAATTTTTGTGGGCCCTTGCCTACAGTGTAATCAAATGAATTTTTAGCCCACCTGCATTACAGCTGACGTTACATCCGCTGTGTTGGGCAATGCAATGGGATATTTTTATGTACCGCCGGTGGGTTCCAGGGAGCCACCCATGCTGTAGGTGCACACGGAGTTTAACCTACATGTGTCCACTTGTAAAGAACCCCAGTCTGACTGGGGCATGCAGTGTGGGCCGAAGCCCACCTGCATTAAGCACGACATTACTACCTCGGGACGAAATTATCGCGATGCTCGAGGGTTCGTTTCGAATAACAAACCCCATTGAAGTCAATGGGCGACCCGAGCATTTTTGTATTTCGCCGATGCTCGCTAAGGTTTTCATGTGTGAAAATCTGGGCAATTCAAGAAAGTGATGGGAACGACACAGCAACGGATAGGGCAGGTGAGGGGCTACATGTTGGGCTGCATCTCAAGTTCACAGGTCCCACTATTAAGCCACAATAGCGGCAAGAGTGGGCCCCCCCCCCCCTCCCAACAACTTTTACTTCTGAAAAGCCCTCATTAGCATGGCATACCTTTGCTAAGCACCACACTACCTCCAACAAAGCACAATCACTGCCTGCATGACACTCCGCTGCCACTTCTCCTGGGTTACATGCTGCCCAACCGCCCCCCCCCTCCCCCCCACAGCGCACACCAAAGTGTCCCTGCGCAGCCTTCAGCTGCCCTCATGCCACACCACCCTCATGTCTATTTAGAAGTGCGTCTGCCATGACGAGGAACCGCAGGCACACACTGTAGGGGGTTGGCACGGCTAGGCAGCGACCCTCTTTAAAAGGGGCGGGGCGATAGCCCACAATGCTGTACAGAAGCAATGAGAAATAGAATCCTGTGCCACCGCCATCAGGAGCTGCACATGTGGGCATAGCAATGGGGAACCTATGTGCCACACACTATTCATTCTGTCAAGGTGTCTCTGCATGCCCCAGTCAGACCGGGCTTTTTAATTCATAGACACAGGCAGGTACAACTCCCTATTGTGAAGTCCCTGTCGACCGACAGCATGGGTGGCTCCCTGGAACCCACCGGCGATACACAAAAATATCCCATTGCATTGCCCAACACAGCTGAGGTAGTAATGTCGTGCTTAATGCAGGTGGGCTTCGGCCCACACTGCATGCCCCAGTCAGACTGGGGTTCTTTACAAGTGGACACATGTAGGTTAAACTCCGTGTGCACCTACAGCATGGGTGGCTCCCTGGAACCCACCGGCGATACACAAAAATATCCCATTGCATTGCCCAACACAGCTGAGGTAGTAATGTCGTGCTTAATGCAGGTGGGCTTCGGCCCACACTGCATGCCCCAGTCAGACTGGGGTTCTTTACAAGTGGACACATGTAGGTTAAACTCCGTGTGCACCTACAGCATGGGTGGCTCCCTGGAACCCACCGGCGATACACAAAAATATCCCATTGCATTGCCCAACACAGCGGATGTAACGTCAGCTGTAATGCAGGTGGGCTAAAAATTCATTTGATTACACTGTAGGCGAGGGCCCACAAAAATTGCTGTATCAACAGTACTAATGTACATCCAAAAAATTGGCCATGGCCAACCAAGAGGGCAGGTGAAACCCATTAATCGCTTTGGTTAATGTGGCTTAAGTGGTAACTAGGCCTGGAGGCAGCCCAGTTTAACTAAAAATTGGTTCAAGTTAAAGTTTCAACGCTTTAAAGAGCATTGAAACATATAAAAATTGTTTAGAAAAATTATGAGTGAGCCTTGTGGCCCTAAGAAAAATTGCCCGTTCAGCGTGATTACGTGAGGTTTCAGGAGGAGGAGCAGGAGGAGGAGGAGGAATATTAGACACAGATTGATGAAGCAGAAATGTCCCCGTTTTAGATGGTGAGAGAGAACGTAGCATCCATCCGCGGGTGCAGCCTACGTATTGCTTACGTATCGCTGCTGTCCGCTGGTGGAGAAGAGAAGTCTGGGGAAATCCAGGCTTTGTTCATCTTGATGAGTGTAAGCCTGTCGGCACTGTCGGTTGACAGGCGGGTACGCTTATCTGTGATGATTCCCCCAGCCGCACTAAACACCCTTTCCGACAAGACGCTAGCCGCAGGACAAGCAAGCACCTCCAGGGCATACAGCGCTAGTTCAGGCCACGTGTCCAGCTTCGACACCCAGTAGTTGTAGGGGGCAGAGACGTCACCGAGGACGGTCGTGCGATCGGCTACGTACTCCCTCACCATCCTTTTACAGTGCTCCCGCCGACTCAGCCTTGACTGGGGAGCGGTGACACAGTCTTGCTGGGGAGCCATAAAGCTGGCCAGGCCCTTAAAGACTGTTGCACTGCCTGGGCTGTACATGCTGCTCGATCTACGCACCTCCCCTGCTACCTGGCCCTCGGAACTGCGCCTTCTGCCACTACCGCTGTCGGATGGGAATTTTACCATCAGCTTGTCCGCCAGGGTCCTGTGGTATAGCAACACTCTTGAACCCCTTTCCTCTTCGGGAATGAGAGTGGGAAGGTTCTCCTTATAGCGTGGGTCGAGCAGTGTGTACACCCAGTAATCCGTAGTGGCCAGAATGCGTTGAATGCGAGGGTCACGAGAAAGGCATCCTAACATGAAGTCAGCCATGTGTGCCAGGGTACCTGTACGCAACACATGGCTGTCCACACTAGGAAGATCACTTTCAGGATCCTCCTCCTCCTCCTCCTCCTCAGGCCATACACGCTGAAATGATGACAGGCAAGCAGCATGGGTACCGTCAGCAGTGGGCCAAGCTGTCTCTTCCCCCTCCTCCTCATCCTCCTCATGCTCCTCCTCCTCCTCCTGAACGCGCTGAGATATAGACAGGAGGGTGCTCTGACTATCCAGCGACATACGGTCTTCCCCGACTCTGTTTCCGAGCGCAAAGCGGCTGCCTTTATGGTTTGCAGGGAACTTCTCAAGATGCATAGCAGAGGAATGGTGACGCTAATGATTGCAGCATCGCCGCTCACCACCTGGGTAGACTGCTCAAAGTTTCGAAGGACCTGGCAGATGTCTGCCAACCAGGCCCACTCTTCTGAAAATAATTGAGGAGGCTGACTCCCACTGCGCCGCCCATGTTGGAGTTGGTATTCCACTATAGCTCTACGCTGCTCATAGAGCCTAGCCAACATGTGGAGCGTAGAGTTCCACCGTGTGGGCACGTCGCACAGCAGTCGGTGCACTGGCAGATTAAACCGATGTTGCAGGGTGCGCAGGGTGGCAGCGTCCGTGTGGGACTTGCGGAAATGTGCGCAGAGCCGGCGCACCTTTACGAGCAGGTCTGACAAGCGTGGGTAGCTTTTCAGAAAGCGCTGAACCACCAAATTAAAGACGTGGGCCAGGCATGGCACGTGCGTGAGGCTGCCGAGCTGCAGAGCCGCCACCAGGTTACGGCCGTTGTCACACACGACCATGCCCGGTTGGAGGCTCAGCGGCGCAAGCCAACGGTCGGTCTGCTCTGTCAGACCCTGCAGCAGTTCGTGGGCCGTGTGCCTCCTATCTCCTAAGCTGAGTAGTTTCAGCACGGCCTGCTGACGCTTGCCCACCGCTGTGCTGCCACGCCGCGCGACACCGACTGCTGGCGACGTCCTGCTGCTGCTGACACATCTAGATTGCGAGACAGAGGTTGAGGAGGAGGAGGAGGGTGCTTTAGTGGAAGAAGCATACACCGCCGAACATACCACCACCGAGCTGGGGCCCGCAATTCTGGGGGTGGGTAGGACGTGAGCGGTCCCAGGCTCTGACTCTGTCCCAGCCTCCACTAAATTCACCCAATGTGCCATCAGGGAGATGTAGTGGCCCTGCCCGCCTGTGCTTGTCCACGTGTCCGTAGTTAAGTGGACCTTGCCACTAACCGCATTGGTGAGGGTGCGTACAATGTTGCGGGAGACGTGGTCGTGCAGGGCTGGGACGGCACATCGGGAAAAGTAGTGGCGACTGGGAACTGAGTAGCGCGGGGCCACCGCCGCCATCATAGCTTTGAAGGACTCTGTTTCCACAACCCTATACGGCAGCATCTCAAGGCTGATAAATTTGGCTATGTGGACGGTTTACGATTGAGCGTGCGGGTGCGTGGCGGCGTACTTGCGCTTGCGCTCCAACACTTGCGCTAGCGACGGCTGGACTGTGCGGTGCGAGACATTGGTGGATGGGGCCGAGGACAGCGGAGGTGAGGGTGTGGGTGTAGGCCATGAGACGGTCGTGCCTGTGTCCTGAGAGGGGGGTTGGATCTCAGTGGCAGGTTGGGGCACAGGGAGAGAGGCAGCGGTGCAAACCGGAGGCGGTGAACGGCCTTCGTCCCACCTTGTGGGGTGCTTGGCCATCATATGTCTGCGCATGCTGGTGGTGGTCAGGCTGTTGGTGGTGGCTCCCCGGCTGATCTTGGCGTGACAAAGGTTGCACACCACTGTTTGTCGGTCGTCAGGCGTCTCGGTGAAAAACTGCCAGACCTTAGAGCACCTCGGCCTCTGCAGGGTGGCATGGCGCGAGGGGGCGCTTTGGGAAACACTTGGTGGATTATTCGGTCTGGCCCTGCCTCTACCCCTTGGCACCGCACTGCCTCTTGCAACCTGCCCTGCTGCTGCCCGTGCCTCCCCCTCTGAAGACCTGTCCTGTGTAGGCGTTGCACACCAGGTGGGGTCAGTCACCTCATCGTCCTGCTGCTCTTCCTCCGAATCCTCTGTGCGCTGCTCCCTCGGACTTACTGCCCTTACTACTACCTCACTGCAAGACAACTGTGTCTCATCGTCATCGTCCTCCTCACCCACTGAAAGGTCTTGAGACAGTTGCCGGAAGTCCCCAGCCTCATCCCCCGGACCCCGGGAACTTTCCAATGGTTTGGCATCAGTGACGATAAACTCCTCTGGTGGTAGAGGAACCACTGCTGCCCAATCTGAGCAGGGGCCCGAGAAAAGTTCCTGGGAGTGTTCCCGCTCCTGAGCATGTGTCATTGTAGTGGAGTGAGGAGGCTGGGAGGAAGGAGGAGCAGCAGACAGAGGATTCGGATTTGCAGCAGTGGACGGCGCAGAACTGTGGCTGGACGATAGGTTGCTCGAAGCACTTTCTGCCATCCAGGACAGGACCTGCTCACACTGCTCATTTTCTAATAAAGATCTCCCGCGTGGACCCATTAATTTGGGCGATGAATGTGGGGACGCCAGAAACGTGCCTCTCTCCTAATCGCGCAGCAGTCGGCTGCGACATACCTGGATCAGGAGCTCGGCCAGTGCCCACACCCTCACTTGGCCCTCCGCGTCCTCGGCCGCGTCCACGTCCTCTAGGCCTACCCCTACCCCTCAGCATGCTGTATTACCAGTGATTTGATTTCCCAGGCAGGAAAGAAATTGGCGCAAGGCTGCACTGAACCGTAGCTGGTTGCGTCTGATTTTTTTACGTTCTCCACACAGCACACACGTACCCAGAGCCCTTAGGACTGACAGAGGCAGGGCAAATATACTTTCTTCCCTTTTGTTTAAAAGGATAGGCCCACTGCGTCTATTCACTGACTAATAAGTTTAATAACTGACACTGTGTTGCGGCCCTGCAAAAGTGTCACAGAACTTTACTGTTGCAGAGTTATTAACTGTGGCAGAGCAGGTATTTCCCAGGCAGGAAAGAAATTGGCGCAAGGCTGCACTGAACCGTAGCTGGTTGCGTCTGATTTTTTTACGTTCTCCACGCAGCACACACGTACCCAGAGCCCTTAGGACTGACAGAGGCAGGGCAAATATACTTTCTTCCCTTTTGTTTAAAAGGATAGGCCCACTGCGTCTATTCACTGAATAATAAGTTTAATAACTGACACTGTGTTGCGGCCCTGCAAAAGTCTCACAGAGCTTTACTGTTGCAGAGTTATTAACTGTGGCAGAGCAGGTATTTCCCAGGCAGGAAAGAAATTGGCGCAAGGCTGCACTCAACCGTAGCTGACTGCGTCTGATTTTTTCTGAACGTTCAGCGCACAGCACACACGTACACAGAGCCCTGAGTACTGTAAGAGGCAGGCCAAATAGAATTTTTTCCCTGCTTTTTACAAGGAACACCCACACTGCGTGTATTCAATGAATACTAAGTTTAATAACTGTGTTGTGGCCCTGCCAATTTGTCCCAGAACTGCAGTGATGCAAAGTAATTCGCTACCTACAGCAGATCAGGGATTTCCCATGCAGGAAAAAAATTGCCGCACGCCTGCGGTAAAACGTAGCTGACTGCGTCTGATTTTTTCTGAACGTTCAGCGCACAGCACACACGTACACAGAGCCCTGAGTACTGTAAGAGGCAGGCCAAATAGAATTTTTTCCCTGCTTTTTACAAGGAACACCCACACTGCGTGTATTCAATGAATACTAAGTTTAATAACTGTGTTGTGGCCCTGCCAATTTGTCCCAGAACTGCAGTGATGCAAAGTAATTCGCTACCTACAGCAGATCAGGGATTTCCCATGCAGGAAAAAAATTGCCGCACGCCTGCGGTAAAACGTAGCTGACTGCGTCTGATTTTTTCTGAACGTTCAGCGCACAGCACACACGTACACAGAGCCCTGAGTACTGTAAGAGGCAGGCCAAATAGAATTTTTTCCCTGCTTTTTATAAGGAACACCCACACTGCGTGTATTCAATGAATAATGTATGTCTTCTGGCCCTGCCTACACAATTCTATCCCTGTAGTATTAATGCCGGGTGCAATGCTCTGCACAGCCGGTTTTGAGAAAAAAAAATAAATATGCAACACTGCTAACAGCAGCCTGGACAGTACTGCACACGGATAGATGTGGCCCTAGAAAGGACCGTTGGAGTTCTTGAAGCCTACACTAACTCCTAACACTCTCCCTGCCTAACCCCCACTTCTGTCCCTATTGCAGGGCGCAATGCTCTGCAGATCCAATTTTGGAAAAAAATAAATAAAATACTGTGCTAACACAGTACTGCACACTAGTAGATGTGGCCCTAAGAAGGGCCGTTGGGGTTCTTGAAGCCTACACTAACTCCTAACTCTCTCCCTACAGCAGCTCCAGCACGATAGTACTTTCCCTCAGCTAAGTCACAAGGCATGTGTGGCGAGCCGCGGGAGGGGCCGATTTTTATACTCGGGTGACATCTGATCTTTCCAGCCACTCACAGCAGGGGGGTGGTATAGGGCTTGAACGTCACAGGGGGAAGTTGTAATGCCTTCCCTGTCTTTCAATTGGCCAGAAAAGCGCGCTAACGTCTCAGAGAGGAAACTGAAAGTAACCGGAACACCGCGGGGTACTCGTTACGAGTAACGAGCATCCCGAACACCCTAATATTCGCACGAATATCAAGCTTGGACGAGTACGTTCGCTCATCTCTAGTGATAATCAATGTCTTATTTTCAATGTCTTTTATTCAGCCATAAGAATGGTTTGGTGGCAATGTTGGCAGATGTACTTTCCAGATCAATGGTAACTGCAAAAAAGGAACCAGCATGCAAAGGCATAGTCAGTGTTGAATGACAGGGTTTAACCCCTTAGTGACCAAGCCTGTTTACGCCTTAATGACCAGGCCAAATTTTGCAAATCTGACATGTGTCACTTTAACATGGAAAAACACCAGAAAGGTTTTGCATATCCAAGCGATTCTGACATTGTTTTTTCGCCACATGTTGTACTTCATTTAGGCGGAAAAAAAAGACCGATAGAAATTGTGTTTATTTATTAAAAGCGCCAAAATTGGGAAAATTTTGAAAAAATCGTCATTTTTTCACATTTCCAACTGCAATATCTTAAATATGTGCAAACATAATATAGAAATTTTTGCTAAGATTTATATTTCCACCCGTTTACTTTATTTTGGGCGCACATTGGAAAAACTTTTTTTTTTTTTTTAACTATTTAGGAGACGTACAAATTTAACATTACTTTTTAGCATTTTGAGGAACACTTTGTTTTCCTATACCAAGCCGAGATTGGAAAGGCTCATGAGTGTCAGAATAATAGATACCCCCCCAAATGACCTCATTTTAAAAACTACACCCCTTAATATATTCACTGAGGGGTGTCATGAGTATTTTGACCCCACAGTTTTTTTTCAGGAATTAATTCAATTTAGAGGAGAAAAAGTAAAATTTCATATTTTTGCAAATCTGTCATTTTAAAGACATATTTTTTTCCTATAGTTTACATGAAAATCAGGATTTACACCCCAAAATGGATACCCCTATTTCTCCCGTGTTCAGAAATATACCCATTGTGGCCCTATTGTTATATCTGAGTCCACAACGGGGCCCAAAATGAAAGGAGTAGTCAGTGTCTTTCAAAACAGAAATTTTGCTTGAAGTCCTTTTAGGCCCCATTGCCCACTTGTAGAGTTCTTGAGCGCCCAAAACCATATAGAACCCCCACAAATGACCCCATTTTGAAAACTAGACTCCTTAACGAATTTATCTAGGGGTGTACTGCGTATTTTGACCCCACAGTTTTTGAATAAATTCAAGCAAAGCAAAAGGAAAAAATTTGGATTTTTGTTTTTTTGGCAATTCTGTCATTTTAAAAACAGCTTTTTTTGTACAGCACACATATGAAGGAAGACTTACACCCCAAAATGGATACCCCTGTTTGTACTGTTTTCAGAAATATACCCATTGTAGCCCTAATCTTATGTCTGCATGCACAACGGGGCCCAAAATAAAAGGAGTAATCGGTGGCTTTCAGAACATAGATTTTGCTTGAAGTCCTTTTAGGCCCCATTGCCCACTTGTAGAGTTCTTGAGCGCCCAAAACCATATAGAACCCCCACAAATGACCCCATTTTGAAAACTAGACCCCTTAACGAATTTATCTAGGGATGTACTGCATATTTTGACCCCACAGTTTTTGAATAAATTCAAGCAAAGCAAAAGGAAAAAAATAGGATTTTCATTTTTTGGGCTATTGTGTCAATTTAAAAACAGTTTTTTTTGTACAGCACACATATAAATGAAGGCTTTCACCCCAAAATGGATACCCCTGTTTGTCCCGTGTTCAGAAACATACCCATTGTGGCCCTAATAGACTTACAGGACCCATGGCTAGGCCTACAATGAAAGGAATACCCGTTGGATTTCAGGGTACCACTGAATAAATTTCAGGCCCCATTGCCCACTTATGGAGCCATTGAGCGGCCAAAACTATAAAGAACCCCCTCAAATGACCCCATTTTGAAAACTAGACCCCTTAACGAATTCATCTAGGGGTGTACTGCGTATTTTGACCCCACATTATTTGAATGAATCTAAGCAAAGCAGAAGGAAAAAGTTACGATTTTCAATTTTTTTGGCAATTTTTTCAATTTAAAAACAGTTTTTTTGTACAGTGCACATAGGAATGAAGACGTTCACCCCAAAATGGATACCCCCGTTTGTCCCGAGTTCAGAAACATACCCATTGTGGCCCTAATCTACTTACAGAACGCATGGCAAGGCCTATAAAGGACAGAACACCTGTTGGATTTTAGGGCACAACTGAATAAATTCCAGGCCCCATTGCTTATTTGTACAGAATAAAGATTGACTCCCTAAAAATTCCCCCCCTCCCCCACACACTCCGCGCCCTTTTTGGCGTTCGCAAATCTTAGATAAAAGTAAAAATGTGAACTGTGTAGTATTTCCGAAGACAGGGGTAATTACGAAGGCTGGTTGGAATGGGCCCATGGGGCAATAAAACCGGGTATCCCCCCCCCTCCTCTCATGCTTTTTGGGGGTATTTCATGACCTCAGTGGCGGGTATGGGGTGTAAAAAGTGGCGTTCCGTGAGTCTCCGTAAGCTTGATGAGGTGCGGCGGTCTCACACAGAAGGCGCTCAACAAGGTGCTCCTGGAACTGCAGGAAGGCGAACGTTCCCGGGGCTTCTTGTAAAATACGTATCACAGGTAGCGGTCTGAATAACGCCGGGCTCACGCGGGTGCAGGCAGAATCCGCTTGCGGAGGCCCACAGCGGATCCCATCTGTGAGCCCGGCTGTGACCCTGCGTACGGCTGCGTAATGTACTGCGCATAACTGCCTACTCACACAGGCGGTCATGCACAGTACACCTTTGTTTGTATTTCCCGCACCATCGCTTAGCGATGACGCGGGTACAGGCAGCCCGTACACAATGTAGTTGCGTATGGGCTGCGGGTATATCCGCGACCATGGAGCACAATGGGCTCTATGTTGCCGATATCCGCAGTAAAATAGAACATGCTGCGTTCTCTTTTCTGCGAGTGGATTACGCAATTCCGACCCGCTAATGTGAGCGGAATTGTGTAATCCAATGCGATTGATCTGCGTATTACCGCGGATCAGAAGCATGCAGAATCCGTAATTCCTATCCGGTCATGTGAGACCGGCCTAAGGTAGATCGCTACCTTTTTATCACGTGATCGGGGACCGCTCAACGAGGCCACCCGTCACTGCTCCAGGCTCTCTGTGACCGTTGGTCGCTGGGAGCAAGGAGATTTTAAATTTCCTGGGCTCCCCGACTGCTGCGCATGTGTCCGGCTTTTTGCCGGCAATCGCATGTGCAGAATTCGGGAAGGTCCACGGAGGAAGATCGCGTCGGGATTCAAATACGCAGGCCTCCGGTAAAAAGTTTCATCTCCTCTCACCGATCGCATCAGTGAGGGGAGATGAAACTTCTAATTTTTTTTTTTACTTTTACGTGATCGCCATTATTGGATAATGGCGAACACGTGACCAGGAACCGCTCACTGCGGACCCCCATTAAATCTCCATGCTCTTGGCTACGTTTTGTAGCCAGGAGCAGGGAGAATTTAAATTATCCTGGCAATCCACAGCTTTTGCGCATGCGCCCGCCATTTTGGCGACGGGCGCGTGTGCAAAAGCTGTGGTAAGGTCCGCGGATAAATCTGGGGGCCTTAGGTACGTACTTTCATCCTCCCTCACGGATATGATCCATGAGGGGAGATGAAACGTACGCTTTTTAAACTTTTCAAAACTTTTTAAAACTTTTTTTTACTTTTTTTTTTTTTAACTTTTTTACACTTTTTTTTCACTCTACATGATCACTGTCATCCATTGGATGACAGTGATCATGTCCCCGGTATAATCTCTGCTCCTAGCTACACATGGCAGCCAGGAGCAGAGGAATTTTAAATTCCCCGGGGCTCGAGCCCGTCTGTGCACGCGCCCGATGTCAATCATCGGGCGCGCATGCGCAGACGGGGATTCGGGTCCCGGGACATCGGGACACCGCTGAGGACTGGGGGTGAGTATTTTCACCTCCCCTCATGGATCCGATCCATGAGGGGAGGTGAAACTGACTTTTTTAAAACTTTTTTTTTACTTTTTCGCGATCGCCGCTAACCATTGGATAACGGCGATCGCGGTACCGGGGACCGCTCACCGCAGTCCCCGCTGACATCTCCTGCCTCCCGGCTACCTACAGGAGCCGGGAGCCAGGAGATTTTAAATCTCCCGCGCCGCCGGGCCTTCTGCGCATGCGGCTGACGTAATGCCGCCTGGCGCGCATGCGCAGAAGACCGGCTTCGGGCCCCGGAGCGGCAGGAGAGCGGGGAGCAGCGTGCTGGACCTGGGTGAGTAATTTCAGCTGCTCCGATGGATCCGATCCATCAGAGCAGCTGAATCTTTAACTTTTGTGTACTTTTGTTTACTTTTTTTGCGATCGGCGCTATCCATTGCATAGCGCCGATCGCAATGCCGGGGGGGGTGCCCGAACAGCCCGGGATGACAGCTCCATGCTGTCAGCTACCTGCGGACACCGACAGCATGGAGCTGTCACGTCCACAGCCCGAGGGGCACTATTCTCTGCAGGAAGCATGTTTTTACGTCCTCAGAGAATAGAGCCCACTTCGGGAGGACGTAAAAACACTATGGGCTGGTCGTTAAGGGGTTAATGTTGGTTAACAGAGGAACCCAAACTCGAACAGCAGCCAAAGATTCAGTCTTAAACATAGGTAAGGGTTCGAATCAGAAATCAGCAGCTGGGGAGTTACAACCAGGGACCAATGATATAGAAAATAGGTCAGAACCAAAAGCACCCATAAAGGTACTATATCAGTGCTACAGGAAGGCACTAGGTACAAAAACACTCACACAATTAGGGCTTAGTCCCACGGGTGCATCAGGACGCCGATGCGCTGCGCCCGTCTTCCTGCAGGATAAAACGGCCACACTGCAGGTGCGGAGAAAGAACACATGACCGGCTGCATTGCCGGTCATGTATTCTTTCTTCCGGCGCTGCGGATAGTCGTCCGCACCTGCAGTGCGGCCGTCTTCTTCGTGCATGAAGATGGGTGCATTGGCGCCCGGATGCGCCTGTGTGACTAAGCCCTCAGTGTCCTAAAATGCAGAGTTTATATGAATGATGTCATAAGTGAATGTCAGTTGCCTTGGCAATATGGTGCAGTCGGCAGTTAGAAGCAAATCAGTGCTAGACCCTTTTGAGAAAAGTAAACTGGAATCATGAACAAAACTTTGCTAAAGTATGATGTTAAAAATGTTTTTTCTTTGTTTTCTTTTTAATGCAGCAGGCGGTAAAATGGCAATCATCCAGGTGATATTTAAACAATTTATTCAAAGCAATATTGAATGATTCACACTAGATTAATAGCAGCATGTGCAACGCTAAGGTTGGATCTGCCATCTGTCTTTACTCTTTACCACACTTCAGCAATTTGGCATCATAAATAACAGTTTGTCTGTTTTCAACATTTGAGTAGAAAATGGAAAAAAAAGATGAACAAATAATTTCATTAGCTTAATAAAGAAAATGTTTATAAACACTAATATGTAAATCTTTTGTGCCTACTTAATAAAGCCCATATAAGAACTGTCTTACATACTGTAACAATAAGAGGTTCCAGTTCATGTATGTATGGGCATACAGACGGGTCCTTCCTTACCTTTCCTCTTAGCTCAACATATCTCGAGATGTTTGTCATGAGATGACCAGCCTTGGAAAAATCACTTGATTTCATGTTATCTGTCATGATGAATATATGCCATGAGTTTATGTCTGGCTACCCAGAAATTTTGATGTAATTTGTAACCTGTCAAGGGTTTTGTGAGCATGTTGTGATATTGTATTGAATGTGGAGTCTTTTAAGGGGCATTCTGGACAGAGACTGAAATTCTAAAATCTAATGTGCATCATCATAATAAGTCATTTTGTAACAGCTTCACTGTTACAGTGCTGGCCAGTAAACGAGCTCCAAACATGCCGGAAGTTCTAGGTAACAGTCTGTTGCTGTGTCTATTGCGGAAGTGATGCATGTAAACACAGTGGCAGATTGGAGGTCGCACAGGTTGAAAAAGAGGGTACGAATTGCCACTACTTAGCTCTACCGCCTAGATTTCATTTTCTGAATTTCCATTTTGTGTCCATGAAACCCCTTTAGCTAATTTGAAGAAAGGGTAAGGGACTTTACAGCCTTTAGTTACTAAATTATAACATTAAATATAATTGGAAATGTTAGCACTAGGAAATATACTAATATACTTTGCGACTTGAGACTTATTTATATTAACCTATAGAACTCAATTAATTTCCTTACTAATGTAGGGAGTATCTCAAAGTGCAATTTGTAATTTTAATATAGTACCTCACTTTTCCACAGTAATTTTTTAAAAGGTACTCAGCAGCAGCAATAATATTACCAATCAGCTATATTTAATGGTCACACTGGGCTCTATAGAATAGTAATTAAATTTAAGGAGTGTACAAGGTTTGTTCAATATATTCATGATAAAGTACCTTTGTAGGAACTTCACAATGTTGGTCACCTGATCTTTTTCTTAGATTGACGCCATATTATTAAAAAAAGAGACATAGGGAGGAATTTATTATATTAAATGTAATGGTTTTTGTCATAAATTAATCACAAATTTGGGTGATATTAGACCAAATTTTTGGTCTAATATCACTTTTTACCACTGGGGTCATTTTAGCAAAAAGTGAGTTAAGCTTAGAGGAAAGGATGTGGCCATCCATAGCCCAACAGATTTACTACGATTTACGCCAGATACTGGCATAAATTATAGCAGAAATGTATTACATCAATTAGCTGGCATAGAGTTCAGTTGGTAGCACATCGACAGCTCAAGATGAGACGTGCACATCTTAATATATGTGGTGCATCTCATTCCAGGGAGCTGAAGATTAAGACTAGTCTATAAAATGCCGATCTTAATAAATCTGAAAGATGCTGAAGGTGGGGTTGGGTGGTGTACTTTCAACTATACATTAACAGTTCTTTAGCTTGATGATGCCTACAGTCCATAATTCAATCTAGTTCAATTTTCTTTGAAAGAGGTTTCTAATTTAATCTAAATTTACCCAATATCAGGAATCATTGTATCACTGGCAGGAGGCTCTGGATCAGTGAAAAGATACATTTTAGGAGCAGAAGACCTGCATCTTTATGGAACATTAGTAGTCTTTAAATGATCCAGATCAATGTTACATCAATATTAACCCTTTAGTACCAAAGCCTATTTGCATCTTAATGACCAACTAATTTTTCTTTTTTTCATCGTCCCATACCTAGAGCCATAACTTTTTAATTTTCTGTCAACATCGCCATATGAGGGGTTTTTGTTGGATAAGTTGTATGACATCATTTTTGGTAAATGTATTTTATATCTTTTATTAATTTTTTAGGGAAAAAAAAATTTCAACATTCATGTATTGAATTTGATTTTTACAGCGTTCAGCATGCAGAATAAATAATGTGATTACATTGTTCTCTCTATATATACTTACCTGTCCACCGCTGCCATGTCCACCACGGGGTTAAAGAATCAGAAGCAGCTGTCTGTGATTTGCTGAGCACCTCAGCCAATCAGAAGCAGCTCTTGCTGAATGAATGACAAGCGAGAGCTGCCTGTGATTGGCTGAGCACCTCAGCCAATCTGAAGCAGCTCTTTCAGCAGGTAGGGATTTTAAATCCCCGGCTGCTCAAAGAACTGCATTGCAGAGCTGGGGACAGTGCAGAGAGGATGCAGCAGAACCCTGACAGGAAGGTGAGTATGCTTTTTTTTTTTTATTTTTAACACTACTTTGCTATGTTTTTCAGGGAAGGGCTTATATTCAAATCCCTTTCCTTAAAAACAATTACAGGATGCTGGCAGCTGGATCCTCTACCACAGCAGTTTGCATATACAAAACAGCTGCTTTTCTCTGAGTTATCAGCGGTGTTCCGCTCTGCCTGCATTTAATTCTTTAAGTAGCTAATTAGCTACTTAAGAGTTATGCAAAGATGATCGCTCAAAACTGTCACTCAAACTGCCATTTGAGCAATTTTCTTAGCGATCATCTTTCAGTCTACAGAGCCACTGGTTTTTAAAACAAATATCCAATAACTTTCGCTGTTAAGTAATTTATGATGATAGTTGCAACCTCTGATGGAATGGCTTACTCATTCTATGGCAGAAACTCACATGGATGAAATGTCTCCTGCTTAAATATAAAAAAAAATATGCAGAAACCACAAACACATTTCTGGAAGCCCCATTTGCTGTCTGAGATGAGCGTTGTTTTTGGGTGCACAAAAAGAGCACTTCTAAAAGAACCAATGGGTTCCTATCAAAGCACTCACATGAGAGAATGTAGTAGTGCAAAACAGCGCGCACCTAACAAAGATATAACATTGGCTATCTTTTGTGCATGCTGTGCAGGAGTATCCATTGACTCCTATGGGAGCAGGAGTTAATGGAAACTACTGCGTTCGGAATAAATTCCCCGCAGCTTACAGCAGAGCATTTAAAAGGAGCTGCCTAGAAGGTGCTGCCCGGAGGATTCTGTTAATCCCCACGGTAACTAACAGGTATTTACAACGAAACATTTAAAATGTGCTTCTGGGCAGCACCTTTTAAATGCCCTGCTGTAAGCTGCAGGGTACTCCTCTTGCCCCCCTGCTGGGCAATTCCCCAGCAGTGGGGGGGCAGTAGGGGAAACCTTCCCCTTTTTCCCAACGGGATTTCCCTATAGCAAGGAGAGAGAGGGGATGGGGCTCAAGAGCATGGGAGGAGGGGCAGGGCTAGATGGACCCACCCCTATCCATGCCCCTCTGGCAGCGCCTCTTCAATGGTTTACTATGGGGAATCTCTGTGAGAATCCCTATAGCCCTGCCCCCTCTCTAGCCCTACCCACTCTATCTGCACTATGGGGATATTCCTCATAGGTCCCCATAGCAGGGAGAGAGAAAACAGGACTATGGATTAATCCCCCATAACAGGGAGAAAGAGCTGAGCAATAGGGGATTAAACTCGGGTCTTCTGCGCATGAAAAAATTGATTGGTCACGTGATTTTGGCTGATGCGAGCGGCGCTTTTTTTCGCACGTATATTGGAGCTTGTCTGACCAAGGCCTGAAGTATAACAACTGACTTGAGTTTTAAAACTGCACCTAGTGCACCCAACATTTTGCGCTTTACAAGATACACAAGTAATCAAATAAACGACATAAACAGTGTCACAATTCATGTATTGTTTGATATTGAAAACGTTGCCAGTGATACATAAAGAAAAAGTTTTTGAGACAAGTGTGACAGAACAACAGAGGCATTTGGAATGACCACAACAAAAAGATCCAGAATGAACAACCATTTGGTTGTGGGTTTTGCGCCATCAAAAACAAATTAGTTGACAATAATTGGCGTAAAGTAGGAGCTTTTTAGCTACACACCTATGGCCATTATGGAGGACAGAGGCAAAAGCAGGATCCATATACAAAATAGGTATATATTTATTAATTATTTGATATACTCATGTGAATTCATAGCTACAGGCTGTGGGAAAAGCAATATGAGAAGAATCAATTTCTTTGTTAAAAATAGAGGCTTTTAGGAGATCCCAACAGTCTATACTGGCAACTATAGATTTCACACTATTGAGCATCCAATATGGATATTTTCAATCTCCAGAGACAATTCACTGTACTCTGAATCCCACCTTCAGGTTTATCTGCACAAGAGCAATTACGCTGAACATGAAGAAGGTCCCCTACTTGGACACTTTTAATAATATGGATTGGATGACAAGAAAGGTATCAAGTACTGTATTACCTGCCATTTTTAATGAAAAATAACAGTCTCAATCTGTGGATGATCCATGTCAGCAATCAACTGCAGACCCAAAAATTAAAATTTTAATGGATGAAAAGAAAAAGAAAGTTTCAACCTCAGTACATTATTATTAAAGTAAAATTCAAGCTCTGGTATGGCCAATACACCACCTGCCCAAACAATCAGCAAGTCATCTATGTAGCAACCATACCAAGCGAAAGAAGAATGAAAAAAGTGTTGTCACTCTTTGTTATGGTGGATCGATCTCAAACAAGTCCATGCATCCTAGTGGGTGAGCTGGTTTATACTCTTTGAACCATACTATTTGCCCATATTTGACGAAAGGGCCAAAATGAACCTTGAAAAATTTGCCCATTGCTAGTAACAGGCAGTGACTATGAGAGATGTGGTGAATTGCAATTGCAAAGATGCTGTATATGTATTTCATTATAAGCCAAGCAATATTGAAAGATCTACAAGCTGTCTTATATTGAAGAGTGATCTGGGTTTTATTATAACTTCAAATTTGAATTCAGTAAATACGCAGCTCAAATTAAATGTGATTAGTTCAAGTATATTGGGTGTCTGGTTACATTTAATCAATGTTCTATTTATACAAAGTCTTCTTTCAGCTTTACAGTGTGACTGTTGTACAGCTCAAGTGTCAAAGAAGCAATATAGAAAAGAAATATGTTCAAATAACTAATATTAGACAGAGTGAATGTTGCGTTTGATTAGTGCATGACAACATAAGTTCTTCTCAGCGCAGCCAGCTCTCATTTTTGTATTTTCACCCCTGCCTTCCAAGAGCTATAACATTTTCATTTTTACATCGATGTAGCCGTTATTCTTAAAAATAACAAAAAGCATAATAAATGAGAGAGGTTCATCCAAAGATTAATATATCCAGAAAGCTAATCAGCTAGTTCATCCAGATAATATAGCCAAAAAATCATCTACTGAGTTAAAAATTCATCTTCTGGTCTGAAGAGAACAATTGTTGATAATGCAATCTATAGGCATCAATTGTAGCCATGTAACTCCTATCATTGAATCTGATCTTTAAATACTGTACGTTGATAGACCTATGGCATTCCTTTAGGGGAAGTCAAATCTTGGTAATCTATTCTTGTAGCTCTTTCTGTAATGTGAGAACATTATATTAGTTACTCTATTAAATATTTACTTGGTGGATGGCAGTACTTCAATTTTTTTATTAACTTGCAGATAAATTAAAGTAGGAAATTAGTGTTATATTGCATATTTTATTCAACATATTGCATGAAATGATCATAGTCGTTATTGAATTTCTTCACAAAAACCACTATCCAGCATGATATCAAGCAGTAAAAAGCTACAAAGCTTTATTAGAAAAAAATAATTAAAAAACACCAAGCCATAAATACCGCCACATGTTGACATGTTTCGGAAGTAGAGTCCTTAGTCGTAGAGCTACTAATGCTTCTTACTCTGAAAGAGGAAGAGAAGAAGAAATAGAAGATGACCTCATTCTTCTATTCCTTCTTCATCATTTTCTCCTCCTTCTCATTCTCCTTCGATTTCTTCTTATGCTCCTCCTTTGTATTCTCATCCTCTTTCTCTTTACCTTTCTTCTTCTCCTTCTCCTCCCTCTCCTTTTTTTCCTTCTCCTCCAAAGTAGAAGGGAGGAGGAAGACAGAGCAAGAATAAGAAGGAGGAGGAAGAAGGATAAGAAGAAGTATGGTAGCTGAGTGGTTAGCACTGTTGCCTTGCAGGTTACTGGGAGGGGCTGGTGAGGATCTAGCAGTCATGGTGCACATTGGCAACAATGACAAAGTTAGAGGTGGGTAGTCCTTAGGAACAATTTCAGGGAACTAGGATGTAAGCTCAGGAAAAAGACCTCCAAAGTAGTATTTTCTGAAATACTACCTGTACCACAGCAGAAAGGCAGTGGGAGATTAGGGAAGTAAACAAGTAGCTCAAGAGTTGGTGTAGGAAGAAGGGATTTGGGTTTCTGGAGAACTGGGCTGACTTTGCTGTAGGCTACAGGTTCTACGATAGGGATGGCTGCATTTCAATGGGGAGGGTACAGCTGTACTGAGGAAGAATATGGCTAGCAGGTCAGAGGAGTTTTTAAACTAGGAACTGAGGGGAAAGGCAACCAGAGAGATAGAGGGATAGACGGTCTAGGCAGTGATATGGACCAAATAATACAAATTGGGTGCAACAGTGAGATAGATTAGAGAGTAAAACTAACTGTAAACTACAAAAAGTGACAAAAAAAAGGTCTAATGCTCACCACCGCACTCCACATCTCACACACTACAATACAATAGTGAGGGTTAAATGTCAGCTGTCCATCTATGTTTTTAATTGCACATGGTTAATTGCGCTCAGCCAATCACAGGCAGCGCTCAGCTGTCATTCAATGAATGGCTGAGCACTGCCCGTGATTGGCTGAGCACCCAGCCAATCAGACACAGCCCTTTAAACAGTCAGGGATTTTAAATCCCCGCCCACTGAAAGAACTTTATTACAGTGATGGGACCCTAGCAGCTAGACACGCCTGAGGCTCGACAGCAGCAGAGAGGTGAGTATATATTTTTAAAAATGTTATACACCAGATAGGAATGATTTTCAGGGAAGGGCTTATATGTAAAGTCCTTCCTTGCAAATCACTGCAGGAGTTGCTGGCAGTCCATTGCCTTTAATGGGGCCACCGGCAGCAGCCACGGCCCCATTGAAAACAATGCTGCACAGACCTGCATTCACATATGTTTGTGCACATATGTGCGTATGCCATTTTTTTTGCGCATATATGTATGCACCTGCACACGCTCGTGTGAATGCACCCTAATTCGGCATCCTTAACCAAGGAGTATATATATAGTTTTTTGTTTTGTATCTTTTTTCTAATGTCTATCCAGTTTCAACCATGCACCACACACCTCTTCATATTTTGTAATTGAGCTAGTATGAAAGGCTACCCACTTTTCAAATATTCAATGTTCAGCCAAACAGCTTTCAAATTTCTTTATTGTTGAAGGTATGGCAGATTTCCAATGTTTTGCTATGATCATTTTAGCCAACATCAGAGAGTATCCTAGTATATACCTTGATGGCGGAGGAAATCTATCCAGGCCAATTAGTAACAGGGTGAGCCTTGGCTCCCTGCGGAAATATATTTTCACTATAAGGTATAAAAGGTCATATATTCCATTCAAATAGTTACATATTTTCGGGCATGCCCAGAAGATATGTGACAGCAAACCAATCTGCCCACAATCTCTCCAGCATAGGCCTCCTTCTTTTATTCTGCTAGCTATGAGTTGGGGGGAAAACTACCATTTCATAGATAG
Source organism: Eleutherodactylus coqui (assembly GCF_035609145.1). Classification (NCBI taxonomy): domain Eukaryota; kingdom Metazoa; phylum Chordata; class Amphibia; order Anura; family Eleutherodactylidae; genus Eleutherodactylus; species Eleutherodactylus coqui. Next base: position 208,374,726 of record NC_089841.1, on the reverse strand, counting down.
TTTTAGTTGAGACTCTAATATGGTCATACCTCTAGTAGACTGCACTGCTCTTTCCTTTAACTCCATAGAAAACTTCTCCCCAAATTCTCTTTCCCAGTTGAGTATATGCGATTTTTTTGACAAGTTATGATTCCCTGTCAATATATCATATAAATGTTGTGTATCCGATTTTTCTAGATTTAGTTGTGAGGTGATCTTGTGAATAATCCCCATGGGGAGATCCATTTTGTGAATAAGGAAAATTTTTAGGAAGGACCGGACCCTATAATAGTCAAAGCATCCACTAGCTGGTAAGTAATACGATGTCTGAATCAAATCAAAAGACTTGACTCCATTGGTGAAAATCAAGTCTCCCACCCACAGTAGTCCTTTCTCTTTCCACTTTGACACCTCCAAATCTGGTACCAAGAGACACAAGGTCTCAATTGTGAGACAGGGTTTCCGTAAGATGTCGCCAGATGCCAGCTTTTTTTGTGAGGGATTACCATGCTTCGACTGAGACAAGCATAGAGGGAGAGAGCCCACAGGTCAGCAGCTTCAGTTCAGGATTTCTCATCAAAGCTGACTGCAACAATGCGTAAAATAATGCCCCTAGTGATTTCCCCCTCAAGGATCTCCTCTCCATGCGCTTCCAGCTGGAGTTATTTCCTACACTCTCCCAGACTCTAACTTAATTTAGTATTGTGGCTTTAAAATGGCCTCCCAATTTTGGATATCTGCCCCACCTTGCTTGCAGTGTAGAGCTAAAATTGATAGAGCGAGATGAGGTTTCTTTCCCCCCATACAAAACTTGACAACTGCCTTTGAAGTTTAACTAGGGTAGCTCTAGAAATTAGGACAGGTAAGGTTCTGAAGAAATATAGTATTCTAAGTAGGGTTTTCATTTTGTATGTCATTATCTTGCCAAACTAGGATAGGTTCAGCTTGGATAGATAGTCTATTTTGTTTCTGGAAAGAGGCCAGAAGTGTAGGATAATTTTCCTTATCTAAGTCGTTGAGAGGATAGGTTAGGTTCACTCCCAGATTGGAAGGCCCTTTTTCTGCCAGTTAAAGGGAAATTCCTGTTGGATTATAGTTTTTAAATTATTAGGTATATTCATACCTTTAATTTGCATTTTATCCACATTGAGTTTAAAGAAGAAAATATTGCTAAATTGGTTAAGAATCTGATGGGCGGTTATTAATGATTCTAAAGGGCTTGACAGAGTTAGGATTATGTCATCAGCAAACAATCCAATTTTGTGTTGCATATACTTTAAAGGAATACCTCTTATTTCCATTGTGGATCTGTGATTTCCACTAGTGGCTCTATGATAAGGACGAACAACAGCAGGGACAGTGGGCATCCTTGCCACCTACCATTAGATATTTCAAGGGGATCAGAAATGGTTCCGTCCACTGATAACCTTGCAATGGGGGAGGAGTACAGGGCTCTGATGGCACGATTCACACCCTTTCCAAATCCAAATTATCTCGATGTCTCAAAGGCATACAGTATACCCTATCAAAAGCTTTCTCAGCATCGAGAGCCAGCATTACCATCGGTGACCAGGAGGCTTCGACTGAGAGCATAAGATTCAAGACCCTTCTCGAGCCATCTGAGGCCTACCTGCCTTTAACAAAACCAATTTAATCAGAATGAATATTGCTAGGGAGAATCCTCAAAAAGCCTGCCTGCTAGTTCTTTAGCGTAGATTTTAACATCAGCGTTTAGTAACGAAATCGGTCTAAAATTTGTGGGATCATTGGGTTCTTTACCAGGCATGGGCAAAGCTACTATCATGGTTGTAGTAATTCCTCTGGGAAGCTTACCCTATGCATTACAGTGTTGGAAATTTTTAAAATATACGGAGACAACGTTTTCAGGAATGTTTTGTAATATTCGGCTGAAAACCTGTCTGGGCCGGGAGCTTTCTGGCTTTTTGAGGATGTTGTTGCTGTTACTTCAGAAACTATAATTGGCTGGTCTAAAATATTGGCTTGTGTAGTTGATATAGAAGGGAGGTTTACTTTTTGTAAGAAATCTGCTATAGTTACACTATTAGGCTGCACTGTGTGGGCGTCATCTTTAAGATTGTACAGTTTGCTGTAATAGGAGCGGAAAGAATCTTCAAACTGTTTTGGGTGAGTCAATTTATGTTTTTTATCTCTAGTTTTTGCAACCCTCCTTTTCACTACATTGGCCATCCATCATGAGGATTTGTTTAACCCCTTAACGACCAGCCCATAGTGTTTTTACGTCCTGCCCAAGTGGGCTTTATTCTCTGAGGACGTAAAAACATGTGTCCTGCAGAGAATAAAGCCCTTCGGGCTCTGGACATGACAGCTCCATGCTGTCGGTGTCCGCAGGTAGCCGACAGCATGGAGCTGTCATCCCGGGCTGTTCGGACCCCCCCCCCCCGGCATTGCGATCGACCCTATTCAATGGATAGCGCCGATCGCAAAAAAGTAAACAAAACTGCAAAAAAGTTAAAGATTCAGCTGCCCTGATGGATCGGATCCATGGGGGCAGCTGAAATTACTCACCGAGGTCCGCCACACGACTCCCCGCTGTCCCGATGCTCCGGGCGCCGTAGCCATCCTTCTGTGCATGCGCGCCAGGCGGAATTACGTCAGCTGCATGCGCAGAAGGCCCGGCGGCGCGGGAGACTTAAAAGCTCCTGGCTCCCGGCTCCTGTAGGTAGCCGGGAGGCAGGAGATGTCAGCGGGGACCGCGGTGAGTGGTCCCCGGTACCGCGATCGTCGTTATCCAATGGATAATGACATCGCGGAAAAGTGAAAAAAAGTGTAAAAAAAGAAAAGTTTCACCTCCCCTCATGGATCGGATCCATGAAGGGAGGTGAAAATACTCACCTCAGGTCTGCTGATGTCCTCCGGCCGGTGTCGGGACCCCCGCTGGCTTCTGCGCATGCGCACCACACCGGCGAGCCCGGCAAATTCAAAATCTCCCTGCACCCGGCTGTCACAGATAGCCGAGTGCAGGGAGATATGACTGGGGACCGCTGTATACGGTTTCCAGTCATATGATCACCGTTATCCATCGGATAACGGTGATCATATAAAGTTAAAAAGTAAAAAAGTAAAAAGTTTTAAAAAAGTTTAAAAAGTTAAAGTTTCATCTCCCCTTACGGATCGTATCCGTAAGGGGGGATGAAATTACGTACCCAAGGTCCCGGATTTGTTACCTAATAGGATGTTGATCTGCGGACCTTAACCCAGCTTCGGCGCATGCGCCCGTAAGCATGATTGCGGACGCATGCGCAAAAGTGAAATATTGCCCAAGAAATGTAAAATCTCCCTGCTGCTGGCTACCAAAGGTAGCCAAGAGCCTGGAGATGTCACGGGGAGCCGCGGTATGCGGTTACTGGTCATGTGATCGCCGTTATACAATGCATAATGGCAATCACGTAAAAGTTCTTTAAAAAGTGGCAGTTTCATCTCCCCTCACTGATGCGATCGGTGGGGGGAGATGAAACATCTTCTCGGAGGCTTCCGCATTTGAATCCAGATACGATTATCCTCCGTGGACCCCTCCGGCTGCTGCGCATGCCCACGCCGGCAAAATGCCGGACACATTCGCAGGAGCCGGGAGCCCAGGAAATTTTAAATCTCCTTGCTCCCAGCGACCAACGGTCGCTGAGTGCTTGGAGCAGTGACCAGTGGCCTCGCTGAGCGGTCCCCGGTCACATGATAAAGTAGCGATCTAACATTAGGCCGGTCACGCATGACCGGAGAGGAATTACAGGTTCTGCATGCGCTTGATCAGCGGTAATCCACGGATCAATCGCATGCATTGGATTACACAATTCCCCCCAATTAGCGGGTCGGAATTACGTAATCCACTCGCAGAAACAGAACACAGCATGCTATATTTTACCGCGAATATCTGCGACCTAGAGTCCATTGTGCTCTATGACCGTGGATATACTCACAGCCCATATGCAAATACATTGTGTACGGGCTGCGGCTATCCGGGTCATCTCTAAGCGACGGCGCGGGAAATGCAAACAAAAAAAAAAGTACTGCGCATGACTGCCTGTGTGAGTAGGCTGTTATGCGCAGTACATTACGCGGCCGTACGCAGGGTCACAGCCGGGCTCACAGATGAGATCCGCTGCGGGCCCCCGCAAGCGGATTCCACCTACGGCCGTGTGAACCCGGCGTTATTCAGACCGCTACCTGTAATACCTAATTTACAAGAAGCCCCGGGAATGCTTGCCTTCATGCAGTTCCAGGAGCAGTTTGTTGAGCGCCTTCTCTGTGAGACCGCTGCACCGCAGCAAAATTACAAAGCCTCACAGCGCCACTTTTTACACCCCATCCCCGCCGCTGAGGTTACGAAATACCCCCCAAAATACATGAGAGGAGGGGGCATACCCGTTTTTCTTGCCCCATGTGCCCATCCCAAGCAGCCTCCATAATTACCCCTGTCTTCGGACATAAAACGCAGTTTATATTATTACCTTTATCTAATATTTAGGGAATGCCAAAAAATGGGGATGGCGGGGGGGGGATTATTTTTAGGAAGTCAAATTTTTTTTCGTATAAGTGGGCAATGGGGCCTGGAATTTATTCAGTTCTGCCCTGAAATCCAGCGGGCATTCCCTCCATTATGGGCCTAGCCATGTGTCCTATAAGTAGATTAGGGCCATAAGGGGTATGTTTCTGAACATGGGACAAACGGGGGGATCCATTTTGGGGTGAACGTCTTCATTCTTATGTACACTGTACAAAAAAAACAGTTTTTAAATTGACAAAATTGCCAAAAAAATGAAAATCGTAATTGTTTCCTTTTGCTTTGCTTAGATTCATTCAAATACTGTGGGGTCAAAATACGCAGTACACCCCTAGATGAATTTGTTAAGGGGTCTAGTTTTCAAAATGGGGTCATTTGTGGGGGTTCTCTATCGTTTTGGCCGCTCAATGGCTCTACAAGTGGGCAATGGGGACTGGCCTTTATTCTGTTGTACCCTAAAATCCAACGGGTGCGCCTTCCATTATAGGCCTAGCTATGTTTCCTTTAAGTAGATTAGGGCCACAATGGATATGTTTCTGAACACGGGACAAACGGGGGTATCCATTTTGGAGTGAACGTCTTCATTCCTATGTACACTGTACAAAAAAAACCTGTTTTTAAATTGACACAATTGCCAAAAAAATGAAAATCATAATTTTTTGCTTCTGCTTGGCTTAGATTCATTCAAAAACTGTGAAGTCAAAAGAGTCATCGTACCCCTAGATAAATTCGTTAAGGGGTCTACTTTTCAAAATGGGGTCACTTGTGGGGGTTCTCCATCGTTTTGGTCACTCAATGGCTCTATAAGTGGGCAATGGGGACTAAATCTCCTTGAAGCAAAATTTCTGTTCCGAAAGCCACCGCTTGCTCCTTTCATTTTGGGCCACATTGTGCATACAGACGTAATACTAGGGCCACAATGGGTATGTTTCTGAGCACGGGACAAACAGGGGTATCCATTTTGGGGTGCAAGTCTTCATCATATATGTGCAGTACAAAAAAAACTGCTTTTAAAATGACAGAATTACCAAAAAAATGAAAATCGTAATTTTTTTCCTTCGGCTTGGCTTAGATTCATTCAAAAACTGTGAAGTCAAAAGAGTCATCGTACACCTAGATAAATTCGTTAAGGGGTCTACTTTTCAAAATGGGGTCACTTGTGGGCGTTCTCCGTCGTTTTGGTCACTCAATGGCTCTACAAGTGTGCAATAGGGCCTAAATCTCCTTGAAGCAAAATTTCTGTTCCGAAAGCCACGGTTTGCTCCTTTCATTTTGGGCCCCATTGTGCATCCAGACGTAAGATTAGGGCCACAATGGGTATGTTTCTGAGCACGGGACAAACAGGGGTATCCATTCTGGGGTGCAAATCCTAATTTTCATGTGTACTATAGAAAAAAGTCCTTTCTTTAAAATGACATATTTGCAAAAATATGAAATTATAGTTTTTCTCTTCTAAATTGCATTGACTCCTAAAAAAAAACTGTGGGGTTAAAATACTCATGACACCCTTCAGTGAATACCTTAAAGGGTGTAGTTTTTTTAAATGGGGTCACTTGTGGGGGTATTTATCATTTTGACTCCTATGAGCCTTTTCAAGCTTGGTTTGGTGTAGGAAAGCAAAGTGTTCCTCAAAATGCTGAAAAGTAATGTTAAATTTGTACGTCTCCTAAATGGTTAAAAAAAAACCGAAAGTTTTTCCAATGTGCGACAAAAATAAAGTAAACGGATGGAAATATATATCTTAGCAAACATTTCTATATTATGTTTGCACATATTTGAGATATTGCAGTTGGAAATGTGAAAAAATGACGATTTTTTTCAAAATGTTCTCAATTTTGGCGCTTTTAACCCCTTCCCGCTCCAGGGCGTACCAGTACGTCCTGGCAGCCTGGTACTTCCCGCAACAGGGCGTACCGGTACGTCCTGGAGATAGCGCGGGATCACATAAGATCCAGCGCTATCCCGCAGTGGGAGCCGGCTGTCAGTCACAGGCGGCCCGCTGTAACAGCTGGGGGGGGGGCATCGGAGATGCGCCGCCCGCTGTTAACCCCTTCCCTGCCGCGATCTAAGTAGATCGCGGCAGGGAAAGAGTTCACAGAGGGAGCGCGGCTCCCTCGTGTCTCCGGCCGGAACTCGCGATGTCATCGCGAGAGCCCGGCCTGTCGCCATGGCAACAGGACGCCAGACACTGGCGTCCTGTATTGCCTGTGCCTATAATCGCTGTATAAGCGATAAGGCATGGCACAGCAGTAGCTCTGCCATGCCTTATGACAGCGATCATAGGCACAGTGTTGTAAGTCCCTCAGAGGGACTCAAATAGTATAAAAAAAAAGAAAAGAAAAGTGTAAAAAAAGAAAAATGTAAAAAATTTTAAAAAAAAAACCCTTTTTTATGCTTTTTCTAATATTAGCATAAAAAAGGGAAAAAAAATTAAAACCCCACATATTTGGTATTGACACGTCCGTAACGAAGTGTACAAAAAGTTGAACACACTTTTTATTTTGTACGATAGAAAGCGTAAAAAACAACGCTAAAAAACATTGCCGCCCAAAAAATGCAATAAAAGTGATCAAAAAAGCTGTACATTCCCCAAAATGGTACCAATAAAAACTACAGCTCGTCTCGTAAAAAATAAGCCCTCATAGAGCTCCGTACATAGAAAAATAAAAAAGTTACAGGACTTTGAATGCAGCTATAGAGGAAAAAAAAGATTTCCAAAAAAAAGGGGGTTTTATTGCAAAAAAGTGTAAAAACCTAAAAAAAAATATAACAATTTTGGTATCGTTGTTACCGTACCAACCCGCAGAAAAAATTTAGTGTCATTTATGCTGCATGATTAACGTTGTAAAAAAAAAAAAAAAATCTATGGCAGAATTGATCCGTTTTCTCTCCCTGTTATCATAAAAAAAAAATTTAAAAATTTTACGATATTGTCTATGTACCCAAAAGTGGCACCGATAAAAACTACAGCTCGCCACGCAAAAAACAAGCCCTTATACGGCCGCGTCCACGGAAAAATAAAAAAGTTATGGCTTTTGAAAAATGGAGATGGAAAAATACCAAAAAATCGCTTGGTCCTCAACGCCAAAATAGGCCGTGTCATTAAGGGGTTAATAAATAAACACAAATTCTATCGGTCTTTTTTTCCCGCCTAGATGAAGTACAATATGTGGCAAAATAACAATGTCAGAATCGCTTGGATATGCAAAACCTTTCTGGTGTTTTTCCATGCTAAAGTGACACGTGTTAGATTTGCAAAATTTGGCCTGGTCATTAAGGCGCAAACAGGCTTGGTCACTAAGGGGTTAAGGAAGAGTACATATTGGCATGTTGGGCTTTTACTTCTCTGTCAAAGTACCCCGTTGTCACCCTGCTTAATTCTTGTCTCAAATCGAAAAGGGTCCACACATGGGGACTGCTGCAGCGTACTCTGAAGGGATTGTATCTGAAAGAGGAGTTCATGTTTTTTTTCTTTTTTTTCCTTTTTGTATTTAGCTCCTATTTTTATAAGTACTTCCCTCATAAATGCCTTATGGGTTCTCCACACGATAACCGGGTCCATTCCTGATGTGTCGTTAAATTTAAAGAATTCTTTTAATGTCGATTGTATAGTTTCCTATGAGAAGGCACTACAAGAGGAGAGATCCATCTCAACAATGGGTACAGAAATAACCACAATGAAACCGAAAGACAATGAAAAGAAATTTGGATTATGTTTCACCACACAATATAATTCAAAACAAAGCGAACTCGAAGATATTTTTAAAAACAGATGGGCAATTCTGAAAAGCCATCCGTTCCTGACAGAAACATTACCATCATGCCCCAATATCATTTTCAGGAGGAACAAAGCCTTAGATAATCTCTTAGCCCCATCACGCCCCCCAAAACACTGTAAGAATCCAAAATCAGCCATCTCCTACCTAATAGGTGTATTCAAATGCAGAAAGAACACAATAGAAAGAATATTGATACCAATCCAGACAGCGCCGCTTACACGATTAAGCAATATTTAACTTGTGGCACAGAACACCTCATCTATATGACTGAGTGCCCGTGTAAGCTACGTTATATTGGTTGTACAATTAATTCTTTGAGGAATCATATTAACCACCACAGACATAATATTAAACGTGGTTTTTAAAACATAATCTTTCTAGACATTTTTTATCACATCATAATTAAGGATGAGCGAGTATACTCGCTAAGGCACTACTCGCTCGAGTAATGTGCCTTAGACGAGTATCTCCCTGCTCGTACATAAAGATTCGGGGACCGCCGCGGCTGACAGGTGAGTCGCGGCGGGGAGCAGGGGAGAGTGGGCGGGAGAGAGGGAGAGAGAGATCTCCCCTCCGTTCCTCCCCGCTCTCCCCCGCAGCTCCCCGCCCCGCGGCACCCGAATCTTTAAGGACGAGCAGGGAGATACTCGTCTAAGGCACATTACTCGAGCGAGCAGTGCCTTAGCGAGTATACTCGCTCATCCTTAATCATAATGCATATCCCACCCATATGAAGATCACCCCGGTTGAAAAAATCCCAAAAGGTGAATTTGCGAAGCTAAAAACAAAAGAAATGTTTTATATACCGTATATACCGGCGTATAAGACGACTTTTGAACCCCGAAAAATCTGCTCTGCAGTCGGGGGTCGTCTTATGCGCCGGTAATACAAAAAAAAAAAGTGTAAAAAAAAAAATCATTACTCATCTCCCCCGGCGTTCTGTCGCGCTCCGGCAGGATGTCGCTCGCTCCTCATCCCCGGCGCAGCATTGCTTTCTGAATGCGGGGCTTGAAATCCCCGCTTCCAGAAAGCTAATACACACGCCGTCAGCCGGTACAGCTATTCAATGACAGCATTGAATGGCTGTGATTGGCTAAAACACACGTGGCTTCAGCCAATCACACTATTCAATGACATCATTGAATGGCTGTGATTGGCTGAAGGCGCACGTGTGTTTGCAATCACACCCATTCAATGATGTCATTGAATAGTGTGATTGGCTGAAGCCACGTGTGTTTTAGCCAATCACAGCCATTCAATGATGTCATTGAATGGATGTAACTGGCTGACGGCGTGTGTATTAGCTTTCTGGAGGCGGGGATTTCAAGCCCCGCATTCAGAAAGCAATGCTGCGCCGGGGACGAGGAGCGAGCGACATCCTGCCAGAGCGCGACAGAACGCCGGGGCAGGTGAGTAATGATTTTTTTTTTCTCCATTGTAATACCGGCGTATAAGGTGAAAGTTGGGGGGTCGTCTTATACGCCCCGTCGCCTTATACGCCGGTATATACGGTATTTTATTTTAATACGTTACATCCATACGGAGATACTCGAAAACATTTGAAAAGACAAAAAGAGAACATTTTAGTCAATTAATTTTATTCATATATAAATTTTATTTTATTAACATTTATACATATATTATATCCAATTACATTTATTAAACTTATACATTTTTCTAATATGCTTTTAATAATGATTCTAACCATATGATATTGATTGATATAACTGATCATGCATTTGGAGACATATTAATTAATCTTTTAATAATGACTTTTCATATAGATAATATCTACTGATGAATTATATAACTGATGATTATGTATCTATATTTGTATATATATTCCCTGCACAATACCAATAAGGTATATGGTATTTGATGCCACGGCCGTAGGGCATATGTGCCGCCGGCCGAGATACCTTATTCAAATTTCCCCTCTCTCCTCACTTGACGCCTTAAGTACTGTCCTGTGACGCGGCGTGACGGTCACGTGACACGTCGATGACGCGGTTGTCACGTGACGCAGTGGTCACGCTGCGTGGCGATGAGGCGCAACTTTGCTCCTCACAGACTACGCCCACTTGCCACGTCATTCGTGGTAGCCGGGCGATGCCGGGAGATCACACTCTATGCTGCGCTCCCCATACCACATCACTCTGAAGGGGCCGAATGGTGCCAGTGGATGGTGCTGGATAGGCGGGAATCAGGTAATAAGGCTCTTATTCTTTAATATAAATATCAGGATGTTTCTTAGTATACACATGCTTGAGAAAGGCTGTTTGTTGAAGCCGAAACGCGTTGCATGTTACATGTTATGGATCAATAAACACTTCTTTTTGGCTACGCTTGTGACAATATCTGCCATCTGGGATTCAGGGGTGCCAGGTGATACGGCACCCCTGTAAAGTAAGTGCCACATCTTGTTATCTCTCCTCTATTGGTTGCATTGAAGCGCTGGTATTTTTTCTTACCCTTTGGCTTTCTTTTCTATTCCGTGGTTGAATTTTTTCACTACTGGAATTATACCATGACGCTTTCCTGAGGATGTTCTAACTAACCGATACAATCTTCATCCAATTTCAACTACAGCCGAGGCTCGGATCACCCTATACCATCCAGATATTATCTGGAACCATACGCTATCCTGGATTGTGACGTACCGGTGCCTCCTAGTATGGCCCGGTGAGTCAATTTCTACCTTTTCTCACCCCTATATTCCTAATACACCTAACCTCTTGAGCACTGTTCACTTCTTGTTTTTTGCTACCATTAATAGAGGAGACCTGCATGCTTCAAAGAACTCCTCTAATCTCCTAGAATTCACCTTTGATGTCCTCCTTCTTGTCATCCCCGCTTTCCTGGATGTCATCTGAGGTGGGTGATGCTTTTCTGCTACCTATAGTGTGTTGCGGGTAGCCTTCAGAGTGTGTGTACCGAGCGGAACTCACTTTGCAGCTGCCGTCTCGTGTCTCTTCCAAACCACGCCCACTGTCAACTACATTTTTGAAATTATATTAATTTTTGCTATCTTTCCTTATTACTTACTTGTACTGTACTGGAATAGGATATGTGGAAATACATCCTTGTTTATATATGGTAATGATATTTGATACTTGATACTGTCAAAGCTGATACTGGCATGGATATCAACCAACTGAAAGAAGCAGTGCAAAACTGAAAAACCTGGAAAGAGGGAGTGTTTAGAGTCACCAAGGGTTGAGAATGACTAAACAGCTAATAACAACAATGATATTTGGGGTGCTATCCCTATTACTGATCCCTTTCTTTGTTTTTTCTTCTATATCTTTATATATATACAACATTTACAGACCACACATAGAATATGGTGTACGGTTTGGGGTCTTTAATAGAGCTTGAGTGAGTTCAAAGACAGGCAACTAAGTTAATAAATGGAATGGGCGGACTACAATATCCAGAGAGGTTTACAAATTATGGCTATCTAGTTCACAAAAAAGATGGATGAGGGATGACCTAATAGCTGTGTATAAATATATCAGGGTACCATACAGAGATCTCTTTGGATGTTTTAGTTGGTGTAACTATAGCTCCTATACCCCTGATGACACCAAAGCTCTGGTGAAACTAGTCGGGGGAGCTGGTCTTTTACAACAGTGCCTCATGTAGTCTATCCTGCAAAACTTCATCTCAGACTTAGTTTATCTGGCAGCATTTATCACACATGCTGGCAGTTCATGCATGTAATCCAATCACTTGCCATATCTTCAGCACATAGCAGTGTATTGCTGCATGGTAGTCCGCACCATTTGCAGCAAGTGTTAGTTCCGATAGTGATATTTGTACATAATCTTAGACCGGTTTTGTCTATTGTGTTACATTCACTCACACTACATTGAGACTCTGATCTTCTTAATTCATATATTTTATTCCATATCAATAAAAGTTACTTTTTAAGGGGACCCAACTGAGGGTTTCAGCTTATGGCATAGGCTGTGGTGGGATTGGTTACAATTTAACCCTAGTGAGCCCTTGAGCCCCCAAAATTTTCATTTGCATTGTGATCAGAATATATCATGCATTTACTCAAGGTAGTACAGAGCAGTACAGATATACTTTACCATGGGACAAGTTACAAAACTGATTTTTCCTTCAATTTAAACACCCTTAAGGATTTGAAGGACTTGTTTCTAAGGTCTTGGTGCCAAATCTCACATGACACCTTCAGAGGTCTTGTTGGGCCAATGTTTTGATTGGTCAGAAGTGGGGGACTTGTACAGTATTAAGCAGTTTCTGTAGTGACATGAAGTTGTGACTCATAAACTGTACAATATAGTTATGTTCACATTAATAATATTGCTAAAATGGATCTGTTGATTGGAGAATCAACAAGCCCCAAACCCCCAGAACCAAAGTGTAGCCTATGACTCTGCATTCTAGTGTACCTGAGCCCTATGGTCATGGGGTGGCCCGGAGTCTATGAATGCATCCACCTAGTTGTAGAGCGTTCAGATGGTGTTGAGGTTATAGTCAGTAACGGCTAGAAACAAGTATAGAGTTCTGAAGAAATAAGGCAGCGGGGAAAGAAAGGTGTAGTTGAAAGAGAAACAACAAGAGAGATAGAAACAAGCAACAGAAGAAAAAGACAGTAACAGTTAATTCTCTAAAATCTGAGGAAAGAGGAAAAAGGTGCCAGATACGACGAATATGTGTTTCACAGGAATATTGATATTACGGGTGGTATTTCCAGTCACCAAACCTCTGGAGTTTGGATGTAAAGGAGAACTGGACTATATTGGATGTTACTTTGTTTTGCCTTGAAATCTTAGAATAAAGCCCTATTCACACATTAGTTTTTACGCGGCTAATTTAGCTGTGTAAAAAAATCACAACCATCTAAAGCATAGGATTCCAATGCATACATTCGAATGACCAAAAAAAGGTTACACCAAGAATTATAGGACATTGGTGACCAAATACGGTGGCCGATTTTACATGCAGCTGGAAAAGATAGGTTTTGCCCTATCTTTCAGCCCATATAAACTGGTGGCTCCTATAGACTCCTATGGGAGCTGAAAAAATGGGAGGGGGAGGGAGTATAGCAGTGTCCAACACTGCAAAAACTTTATAGCTCACTCTAGTTATCTCTTAGAAGCCGCAGCAAGGAATTCTGCAGACCGAGGGATTTCTGCGCTGCGGTGTATATATGCTGCAGCCACTCTTGTGAATGGACAGGAAAAAGCGAACTTTGGCGTCGACTCGATCACAACTTTTTTCTTTACACACATTTTTTTGGCCACAATGCAGCTAGAGTAAAAACACATTGTCTGTGTGAAAGAGGCCTAACAGTAAGTACTACTGTTTCACCATCACCCTCATCTCCTGGAGTTCCTTTCCACTAGGAACATCTGCACTAAACTACACTACACCACCCACTATGGTGAGGAACCCCAACCCCTATCATCTTTATTTGTAGCATGACCAGGTGGGAGTCAGAGTACATTGCTGCCCCTGACTCTGGCACACGACAAATTGACATCACGAACTACAACTACCAGTACTTTCACTTGTAAGCTAGCCAGATGGGAGTCTGAGTACAAAGCCACCATGAAGGCAAACTGATCCCAAGTCCAGCTCATTGCATTTTAAATGTTATGACTGATCAGTGTGCAGTATATTCACTATACTTTCATTTAAAGTAACACACTATTATAGCAGAAAGTTCTATTGTAATAAACAAAGGTCCATGGGACTGGCATTATTATCACTGGATTCCTATCTTTCACATTGTTGCAGATGATGTTTCCATGAGTTATATGCCCTTTTAACTCACTTGTCACAAGGGATAGTCACTTTTATTACATTTTTCTTTGCTTACCTTTGATCGCAAAAAGGTCTGACCTCAAATAGTGAATCAAAGAGTCTTTAGAAGAAAAGTAGGTTCATTGCTTTGATTCTGACTTGATACTCAGTTTCTTACTGCTCTGATATTGCATTACTGATATGTAGAAAACTTCATTATTTTAAAATCAAATTTCACCTTTTAATAAAATGTCACAGTCCAAATACAAATAAAAAGTTTAATAACTTTTTAAATACAGCACTTTGCTTCCCTGTTTTTGCATCGATTTTAAGTTATTTCATGTTATTGTATTTCTCCATTTATATACATAGCTACTTTCAATACTTCAAAATTTAGCTGGTTAAATCTTGGTCAAAGAGTGGCTTAACTCTACCCCTGTCAGGCATGTCAATGCTGTAATAGTCAGAGTTACCATTATGAAAAGAATGACATTCTGAGTTGAACCATGGCAGAAGTTAATATTGAATTGGTATTATGACATATTTTATTAGTGCAGAGCAAGAAAAGTTAAGAATGTATACATCTATACTTTGAGTCTTTACTAGTTCTCTAGAGGTTATTATTTTTAAAGAACTGTTTTTACTGAGTCTTGACATTATTTTACAATTTTCACTGTAGTTTTACAAACCTAATTCTTATTAATAAGATATATTTTTTGCAACAGAAATCTGCCATGTGTAAAATATAGCAATATAGATATATTTGCTACATAAGCTTCTAAATAGTTAGTGAGTAGAGATGAGCGAGCACCAAAATGTTCGGGTGCTCGTTACTCGAGACGAAATTTTCGCGATGCTTGAGGGTTCGTTTTGAGTAACGAACCCCATTGAAGTCAATGGTGACTCGAGCATTTGTGTATATCGCCGATGCTCGCTAAGGTTTCCATTTGTGAAAATCTGGGCAATTCAAGAAAATGATGGGAACGACACAGCAACGGATAGGGCAGGCGAGGGGCTACATGTTGGGCTGCATCTCAAGTTCCCAGGTCCCACTATTAAGCCACAATAGCGGCAAGAATGCCCCCCCCTCCCAACAATTTTTACTTCTGAAAAACCCTCATTAGCAATGCATACCTTAACTAAGCACCACACTACCTCCAACAAAGCACAATCACTGCCTGCATGACACTCCGCTGCCACTTCTCCTGGGTTACATGCTGCCCAACCCCCCCCCCCCCCGCACGACCCAGTGTCCACAGCGCACACCAAAGTGTCCCTGCGCAGCCTTCAGCTGCCCTCATGCCACACCACCCTCATGTCTATTTATAAGCGTGTCTGCCATGAGGAACCGCAGGCACACACTGCAGAGGATTGGCAAGGCCAGGCAGCGACCCTCTTTAAAAGGGGCGGGGCGATAGCCCACAATGCTGTACAGAAGCAATGAGAAATCCAATCCTGTGCCACCTCCATCAGGAGCTGCACACGTGGGCATAAGCAATGGGGAACCCATGTGCCACACACTATTCATTCTGTCAAGGTGTCTGCATGCCCCAGTCAGACCGGGGTTTTTTATAAATAGTCACAGGCAGGTACAACTCCGCAATGGGAATTCCATGTGCACCCACAGCATGGGTGGCTCCCTGGAACCCACCGGCTGTACATAAATAAATCCCATTGCATAGCCCATCACAGCTGAGGTAACGTCAGGTTTGATGCAGGTGCGCTTCAGCCCACACTGCATGCCCCAGTCAGACTGGGGCTCGTTAGAAGTGGACACATGCAGTTACAACTCCGTGTGGACCGACAGCATGGGTGGGTCCCAGGAAGCCACCGGCGGTACATAAATATATCCCATTGCAGTGCCCAGCACAGCTGAGGTAACGTCGGGTTTAATGCAGGTGGTCTTCGGCCCACAGTGCATGCCCCAGTCAGACCGGGGTTTTTAATACATAGACACTGGAAGGTACAAATCCCTAATGTGAAGTCCCTGTGGACGCACAGCATGGGTGGCTCCCTGGAACCCACCGGCGGTACATAAATAAATCCCATTGCATTGCCCATCACAGCTGAGGTAACGTCAGGTTTAATGCAGGTGGTCTTCGGCCCACACTGCATTCCCCAGTCAGACTGGGGTTCTTTAGAAGTGGACACATGCAGTTACAACACCGTGTGGACCGATAGCAAGGGTGGGTCCCAGGAAGCCACCGGCGGTACATAAATATATCCCATTGCATTGCCCATCACAGCTGAGGTAACGTCCGATTAAATGCAGGTGGTTTTCGGTCCACACTGCATTCCCCAGTCAGACTGGGGTTCTTTAGAAGTGGACACATGCAGTTACAACTCCGTGTGGACCGACAGCATGGGTGGGTCCCAGGAAGCCCCCGGCGGTACATAAATATATCCCATTGCATTGCCCATCACAGCTGAGGTAACGTCAGGTTTAATGCAGGTGGGCTTCGGCCCACACTGCATGCCCCAGTCAGACTGGGGTTCTTTAGAAGTGGACACATGCAGTTACAACTCCGTGTGGACCGACAGCATGGGTGGCTCCCTGGAACCCACCGGCGGTATATAAATATATCCCATTGCAGTGCCCAGCACAGCTGAGGTAACGTCAGCTTTAATGCAGGTGGGCTAAAAATTACTAGGATTACAATGTAGGCGAGGGCCCAAAAAAATTGGTGTACCAACAGTACAAATGTACTTCAGAAAAATTGCCCATGCCCAACCAAGAGGGCAGGTGAAACCCATTAATCGCTTTGGTTAATGTGACTTAATTTGTAACTAGGCCTGTAGGTGGCCCAGTTAAAATAAAAATTGGTTCAGGTGCAAGTTTCAACGCTTTATTGAATTGAGAATTGAAACGTATAAACATTGTTTACAAAAGTTATATGACTGAGCCTTGTGGGCCTAAGAAAAATTGCCCGTTCGGCGTGATTACGTTAGGTTTCAGGAGGAGGAGGATGAATAGAATACACAGATTGATGAAGCTAAAAGGTCCCCGTTTTTTATGGTGATAGAGAATGATGCTTCCATCCGCGGGTGCAGCCTACGTATGGTTTAGGTACCGCTGCTGTCTGCTGGTGGAGAAGAGAAATCTGGGGAAATCCAGGCTTTGTTCATCTTTATGATTGTAAGCCTGTCGGCACTGTCGGTTGACAGGCGGTTACGCTTATCTGTGATGATTCACCCAGCCGGACTAAACACCCTCTCTGACAAGACGCTAGCTGCAGGACAAGCAAGCACCTCCAGGGCATACAGCGTGAGTTCAGGCCACGTGTCCAGCTTCGACACCCAGTAGTTGTAGGGAGCAGAGGCGTCACGGAGGACGGTCGTGCGATCGGCTACGTACTCCCTTACCATCCTTTTACAGTGCTCCCGCCGACTCAGCCTTGACTGGGGAGCGGTGACACAGTCTTGCTGGGGAGCCATAAAGCTGTCAAAGGCCTTGGACAGTGTTCCCCTGCCTGGGCTGTACATGCTGCCTGATCTCCGCGCCTACCCTGCTACCTGGCCCTCGGAACTGTGTCTTCTGCCACTAGCGCTGTCGGATGGGAATTTTACCATCAGTTTGTCCGCCAGAGTCCTGTGGTATAGCATCACTCTCGAACCCCTTTCCTCTTCGGGTATGAGAGTGGAAAGGTTCTCCCTATACCGTGGGTCGAGCAGTGTGTACACCCAGTAATCCGTAGTGGCCAGAATGCGTGTAACGCGAGGGTCACGAGAAAGGCATCCTAACATGAAGTCAGCCATGTGTGCCAGGGTAACTGTACGCAACACATGGCTGTCCTCACTAGGAAGATCACTTTTAGGATCCTCCTCCTCCTCCTCCTCAGGCCATACACGCTGAAAGGATGACAGGCAAGCAGCATGGGTACCCTCAGCAGTGGGCCAAGCTGTCTCTTCCCCCTCCTCCTCATGCTCCTCCACCTCCTCCTCCTCCTCAACGCGCTGAGATATAGAAAGGAGGGTGCTCTGACTATCCAGCGACATACTGTCTTCCCCCGCCTCCGTTTCCGAGCGCAAAGTGTCTGCCTTTATGCTTTGCAGGGAACTTCTCAAGAGGCATAGCAGAGGAATGGTGACACTAATGATTGCAGCATCGCCGCTTACCATCTGGGTAGACTCCTCAAAGTTTCCAAGGACCTGGCAGATGTCTGCCAACCAGGCTCACTCTTCTGTAAAGCATTGAGGAGGCTGACTCCCACTACGCCGCCCATGTTGGAGTTGGTATTCCACTATAGCTCTACGCTGCTCATAGAGCCTGGCCAACATGTGGAGCGTAGAGTTCCTCCATGTGGGCACGTCGCACAGCAGTCGGTGCACTGGCAGATTAAACCAATGTTGCAGGGTGCGCAGGGTGGCAGCGTCCGTGTTGGACTTGCGGAAATGTGCGCTGAGCCAGCGCACCTTTCCGAGCAGGTCTGACAAGCGTGGGTAGCTTTTCAGAAAGCGCTGAACGACCAAATTAAAGACGTGGGCCCGGCATGGCACGTGCGTGAGGCTGCCGAGCTGCAGAGCCGCCACCAGGTTGCGGCCGTTGTCACACACAACCATGCCCGGTTGGAGGCTCAGCGGCGAAAGCCAGCGGTCGGTCTGCTCTGTCAGACCCTGCAGCAGTTCGTGGGCCGTGGGCCTCTTCTCTGCTAAGCTGAGTAGTTTCAGCACGGCCTGCTGACGCTTGGCCACCGCTGTGCTGCCACGCCGCGCGACACCGACTGCTGGCGACATGCTGCAGTGACACATCTTGATTGCGAGATAGAGGTTGCGTAGGAGGAGGAGGAGGAGGAGGGTGATTTAGTGGAGGAAGCATACACCGCCGCAGATACCAGCACCGAGCTGGGGCCCGCAATTCTGGGGGTGGGTAGGACTTGAGTGGTCCCAGGCTCTGACTCGGTCCCAGCCTCCACTAAATTCACCCAATGTGCCGTCAGAGAGATATAGTGGCCCTGCCCGCCTGTGCTTGTCCACGTGTCCGTTGTTAAGTGGACCTTGCAGTAACCGCGTTGGTGAGGGCGCGTACAATGTTGCGGGAGACGTGGTCGTGCAGGGCTGGGACGGCACATCTGGAAAAGTAGTGGCGACTGGGAACCGTATAGCGCGGGGCCGCCGCCGCCATCATGTTTTTGAAAGCCTCCGTTTCCACAAGCCTATACGGCAGCATCTCCAGGCTGATCAATTTGGCTATGTGCACGTTTAACGCTTGAGCGTGTGGGTGCGTGGCAGCGTACTTGTGCTTGCGCTCAAACACTTGCGCTAGCGATGGCTGGACGGTGCGCTGAGAGACATTGGTGGATGGGGCCGAGGACAGCGGAGGTGAGGGTGTGGGTGCAGGCCGGGAGACGGTCGTGTCTGTGTCCTGAGAGGGGGGTTGGATCTCAGTGGCAGGTTGGGGCACAGGGGGAGAGGCAGTGGTGCAAACCGGAGGCGGTGAACGGCCTTCGTCCCACCTTGTGGGGTGCTTGGCCATCATATGCCTGCGCATGCTGGTGGTGGTAAGGCTGGTGGTGGCGGCTCCCCCCGGCTGATCTTGGCGTGACAAAGGTTGCACACCACTGTTTTTCGGTCGTCTGCACTCTCAGTGAAAAACTGCCAGACCTTTGAGCACCTCGGCCTCTGCAGGGTGGCATGGCGCGAGGGGGCGCTTTGGGAAACAGTTGGTGGATTATTCGGTCTGGCCCTGCCTCTACCCCTGGCCACCGCACTGCCTCTTCCAACCTGCCCTGCTGCTGCACTTGCCTCCCCCTCTGAAGACCTGTCCTCAGTAGGCTTAGCAAACCAGGTGGGGTCAGTCACCTCATCGTCCTGCTGCTGTTCCTCCGAATCCTCTGTGCGCTCCTCCCTCGGACTTACTGCAATTACTACTACCTGAGTGATAGACAACTGTGTCTCATCGTCCTTGTCCTCCTCACCCACTGAAAGCTCTTGAGACAGTTCCCGGAAGTCCCCAGCCTCATCCCCCGGACCCCGGGAACTTTCCAAAGGTTGGGCATTGGTCGCGACAAACTCCTCCAGTGGGAGAGGATTCGGAACCATTGCTGCCCATTCTGGGTAGGGGCCCGAGAACAGTTCCTGGGAGTCTGCCTGCTCCTCAGAATGTGTCATTGTAATGGAGTGAGGAGGCTGGGAGGAAGGAGGAGCAGCAGCCAGAGGATTCAGAGTGGCAGCAGTGGACGGCGCAGAACTCTGGGTGGTCGATAGATTGCTGGATGCACTTTCTGCTATCCACGACAGGACCTGCTCACACTGCTTATTTTCTAATAAATGTCTACCGCGTGGACCCATTAATTTTGAGATTAATCTTGGGACGCCAGAAACGTGCCTCTCTCCTAATCCCGCAGCAGTCGGCTGCGATACACCTGGATCAGGAGCTCGGCCTGTGCCCACACCCTGACTTGGGCCTCTGCGTCCTCGCCCGCGTCCACGTCCTCTAGGCCTACCCCTACCCCTCAGCATGGTGTATTACCAGTAGTGCAGAAACAGAACGCTGTAATTAAATGTGCCGCTTATTGGCCTGTGGTTGGAGGCTGAGTTCGCTTACGGAACGCACAGCAGAGCCAGGAAAGAATTTTGCGCAAGCCTGTAGTGAGACGTAGGTGCGTATGACTGAGCTAGTGGAATTCACAGCGCAGAAGCAGTCAAGTGTCCAAAGGCCACTAGTAGGCCTTAAGTGTTTTGCTTCTATTTTTTTAAAGGCTGAGCTGACACAGCAGACAGATACTGTAGGCAGCGTATATATGTATACTGTTTCCCTCTGGACGGGATGACGGCGGTGATGTAACGGGCAACGCAGAGCCAGGAAAGAATTTTGCGCAAACCTGCTGTAACACTTAGCTGCGTATTAATTAGCACTACTACCCCCAGCAGAGACGCAGTACACTCAAGACGGTCACAGGCAGCCCAAAGATAGTATTTTTCCCAAATTTTTTTGAAAAAGCCCACTGCCTATATAGACAGTATATCTCTTTCACCTTTCCCACTGTCCCTGCCTCACCACTACTGGCCCTATACTATGTAAAATTAGTGCAGACTGTTTCCCTCTGGACAGGATGACGGCGGTGATGTAACGGGCAACGCAGAGCCAGGAAACACTTTTGCGCAAGCCTGCTGTAACACTTAGCTGCTTAATAATTAGGACTACTACCCACAGCAGAGACGCAGTACACTGAGGACGGTCACAGGCAGCCCAAATATTTTTTTTTTTCCCAAATTAGTTTGAAAAAGCCCACTGCCTATATAGACAGTATATCTCTTTCACCTTTCCCACTGTCCCTGCCTCACCAGTACTGGCCCTATACTATGTACAATGACTGCAGACTGAGGACGCAATGCTCTGCACGGCCGATATACAAAAAAAAAAAAAAAAAGTGCAACACTGCTAAAAGCAGCCTCAACAGTACTGCACACGGTCAGATGTGGCCCTAAGGAGGACCGTTGGGGCTTTTGAAGCCTAAAATCAATCCTAACACTCTCCCTATAGCAGCTCCAGCATCAGCAGCACTTTCCCTGATCTATGTCAGAATGCATCTGTGGCGAGCCGTGGGGGGACCGATTTAAATACTCGGGTGACACCTAATCTCGCCAGCCACTTACTGCAGGGGGGTGGTATAGGGCTTGAACATCGCAGGGGGAAGTTGTAATGCCTTCCCTGTCTTTCTATTGGCCAGAAAAGCGCGCTAACGTCTCAGAGATGAAAGTGAAAGTAACTCGAACATCGCGTGGTGCTCGCCTCGAGTAACGAGCATCTCGAACATGCTAATACTCGAACGAGTATCAAGCTTGGATGAGTAAATTCGCTCATCTCTATTAGTGAGGCATCATCTTAAAAAAAGAAGAAAGAAAATTGTATAACATATATACAACCCAGCCATTTAGGAACCTAAACGGGAGGGTTGGGAAAAGACCTGGCTACCTACCCTGTAAAAATGTCAACTTGAAAACCCTATGAAAAAACTCTTAAATTATTCAGAAATGGTAGTCGATGGTTTGCACCCCCCCCCCCCCCTACACACACACACACACCACCACCACCACCAATGGCCTCAGGCTCACAAATTTTGGCCATGTAATGCAAGCAGAGTCGCTAGAAAAATCTATAATGCTTGGAAAGATCAATCGCAAAAGAAGACCTGGCCACCAAAGGACATGATGGCCGATACTGTCAGAGCTGATACTGGCATGGATAACTGAAAAAAGTAGTGCAAAACCAAAAAACATGGAGGGAGCTCGCCTTTAGGGTCACAGAGGGTCATGGAACAACAAAACGACTACCAACAACAGCATATACATATGGGACATATGCATTAAAGAGGACCTTTCATCAACCCTGACATGTGTTAAGTAAATACTTGTATCGCCCATAAAGTAACAATTCTGGAGTGTTTCCTCTCACAACCTTATGTGGGCTATTTCTCTGTAATTCGTGAAATGTTTATGAATAAATTGGCAACTTGGTGCTACCATTACCTTTGTCAATGGGGTGTGTCCATTCAACAGCATGAGTGAGTGCAGGGACACTCTTCCATCCCCCCAAATGGTAACACCCAATTGTCAATGAATACATAAATGGCACAATGTAGGGTTTTAAAAGAAGCTACAGAATATTTTTTCTCTTCATGAAGAATGTAAGTAACACATTATATACTAAAACATAAACGTCAGGAGAACTGACAGGTCTTCATTACATAAATAGGATTCTCTCTAAAATCTAAGCTTGCCATTTTAAAATATAATTCATTTCAGCAAATGTATAGAAAATATGAAATGTACTAATTGCAAGCATTTGCCTTTTTCAATTTCAAAAGTAGAATATCTTGTTCATAATGCTTTCTGAAGATTCCAATTATAGCAGGTTATGTTTTACAATTAGAGTCATTTCAAAACTAAATGAAGGAGAAAATTGCATTATTGTAAAACTGAATTCCTATCCAGTATTGTAATGACTGCTAATCATGAAATGTGTGTGGGTCTATATTATTTGTCTAAAATACATAATCATCCAAATAAATATAAATGTTTGCTGTTTCTTGTTGTCATTGTGTTCTAGAAAAGCTACATGGAAACTAGCTATATATAAATGTTACCTGCACTCATATTTCTAATATTATATGGATCTGAGACATATGGAAGGTGACCAGTCATACACCTGGTTTAGTAAGAAGTGTAAAATTAGCATTTTGATGAGTTTGGAGGGAGTGGAGAAGCCCCTATGGGGTTAAATGATGGGAGTTTGCATTTTATGCTGCATTGTTATACTTTGAGTCTTTATTTTTTAAACAGAGATCGGAGGAAACCCTTTGTTTTTAAACATCCTCTAACAATGTTATGGGCAGAGATTCTCAGGAGTGTAGTTAGTGACCGTGCCTTATCAATATGGTGCTGGGGAGTAATGGCCCCAGACAGCCTGATTGATGGGGAACTAGACAGTAGCTAGCTTCACCTAGCATGATAATGAAAGGGGTGCGAGGAATCTGCATTGCTCATATAGACCTGTGGAAAGGCTATATTTAAGGTTGGTGAACTGTTGACGAGTGTGAGATATAATAAATCTCAGGAGCGTTAGTTGGTGTAGCAGCCATGGCCAGGTGTACAACTTTGTTATGAGCTTGCCCTAGAATAAGTGGTGCTGCTGAATGGATCCGTTAGAAGAATATCATAAAAAGTGGGTTTGCAAAAGTTAAGTGGTCACAACCAAGCACCAAAGACTAGAAAAAGGTAATGTGTGAGGATTGCATCAAACTGTTACCCTGAAGACCACTGCATTATTTGTTCTGTTAGATTTTAAGTAGAGATGAGCGAACGTACTCATCCGAGCTTGATACTCGTTCGAGTATTAGCGTGTTCGAGATGCTCGTTACTAGAGGCGAGCACCACGCGATGTTCGAGTTACTTTCACTTTCATCTCTGAGACGTTAGCGCGCTTTTCTGGCCAATAGAAAGACAGGGAAGGCATTACAACTTCCCCCTGCGACGTTCAAGCCCTATACCACCCCCCTGCAGTGAGTGGCTGGCGAGATCAGGTGTCACCCGAGTATATAAGTCGGCCCCTCCCGCGGCTCGCCACAGATGCATTCTGACAGAGATCAGGGAAAGTGCTGCTGGTGCCGGACCTGCTATAGGGAGAGCGTTAGGAGTTATTTTAGGCTTCAAGAAGCCCAACGGTCCTTCTTAGGGCCACATCTGACCGTGTGCAGTACTGTTGAGGCTGCTTTTAGCAGTGTTGCGCAATTTTTTTTTTGTATATTGGGCGTGCAGAGCATTGCGTCCACAGTCTGCAGTCATTGTACAGAGTATAGGGCCAGTACTGGTGAGGCAGGGAAAGAGATATTCAGGCTATATAGGCAGTGGGCAAACAGAGGGAAACAGTATACATAATATTATACGCTGCCTACAGTATCTATCTGCTGGGGGTAGTAGTCCTAATTAATACGCAGCTAAGCGTTACAGCAGGCTTGTGCAAAATTGTTTCCTGGATCTGCTGTCTCTGTTACATGATCGCCGTCATCCCGCCAGAGGGAAAGAGTATACATAATATTATACGCTGCCTACAGTATCTATCTGCTGGGGGTAGTAGTCCTAATTAATACGCAGCTAAGCGTTACAGCAGGCTCGCGCAAAATTGTTTCCTGGATCTGCTGTCTCTGTTACATGATCGCCGTCATCCCACCAGAGGGAAAGAGTATACATAATATTATACGCTGCCTACAGTATCTGTCTGCTGTATCAGCTCAGCATTTTAAAAAAATAGAAGCAAAATACTTAAGGCCTACTACTGGCCTTTGGCCACTTGACTGCTTCTGCGCTGTGAATTCCACTAGCTCAGTCATACGCACCTACGTCTCCCTACAGGCGTGCGCAAAATTGTTTCCTGGCTCTGCTGTGCATTCCGTAAGGTAAGTCAGCCTCCAACCACAGGCCAATAAGCGGCACATTTAATTACAGCGTTCTGTTTCTGCACTACTGGTAATACAGCATGCTGAGGGGTAGGGGTAGGCCTAGAGGACGTGGACGCGGGCGAGGACGCGGAGGCCCAAGTCAGGGTGTGGGCACAGGCCGAGCTCCTCATCCAGGTGTATCGCAGCCGACTGCTGCGGGATTAGGAGAGAGGCACGTTTCTGGCGTCCCCACATTCATCTCACAATTAATGGGTCCACGCGGTAGACCTTTATTAGAAAATGAGCAGTGTGAGCAGGTCCTGTCGTGGATGGCAGAAAGTGCATCCAGCAATCTATCGACCACCGAGAATTCTGCGCCGTCCACTGCTGCAACTCTGAATCCTCTGGCTGTTGCTCCTCCTTCCTCCCAGCCTCCTCACTCCATTACAATGACACATTCTGAGGAGCAGGCAGACTCCCAGGAACTGTTCTCGGGCCCCTGCCAAGATTGGGCAGCAATGGTTCCTCTCCCACCAGAGGAGTTTGTCGTGACCGATGCCCAACCTTTGGAAAGTTCCCAGGGTCCGGGGGATGAGGCTGGGGACTTCCGGCAACTGTCTCAAGAGCTTTCAGTGGGTGAGGAGGACGATGACGATGAGACACAGTTGTCTATCACTCTGGTAGTAGTAATTGGAGTAAGTCCGAGGGAGGAGCGCACAGAGGATTCGGAGGAAGAGCAGCAGGACGATGAGGTGACTGACCCCACCTGGTTTGCTACGCCTACTGAGGACAGGTCTTCAGAGGGGGAGGCAAGTGCAGCAGCAGGGCAGGTTGGAAGAGGCAGTGCGGTGGCCAGGGGTAGAGGCAGGGCCAGACCGAATAATCCACCAACTGTTTCCCAAAGCGCCCCCTCGCGCCATGCCACCCTGCAGAGGCCGAGGTGCTCAAAGGTCTGGCAGTTTTTCACTGAGAGTGCAGACGACCGACGAACAGTGGTGTGCAACCTTTGTCGCGCCAAGATCAGCCGGGGAGCCACCACCACCAGCCTCACCACCACCAGCATGTGCAGACATATAATGGCCAAGCACCCCACAGGGTGGGATGAAGGCCGTTCACCGCCTCCGGTTTGCACTGCTGCCTCTCCACCTGCCACTGAGATCCAACCCCCCTCTCAGGACACAGGCACTACCGTCTCCTGGCCTGCACCCACACCCTCACCTCCGCTGTCCTCGGCCCCATCCACCAATGTCTCTCAGCGCACCGTCCAGCCGTCGCTAGCGCAAGTGTTGGAGGCAAAGCTCAAGTACGCCGCCACGCACCCGCACGCTCAAGCATTAAACGTGCACATAGCCAAATTTATCCGCCTGGAGATGCTGCCGTATAGGGTTGTGGAAACTAAGGCTTTCAAAGGTATGATGGCGGCGGCAGCCCCGCGCTACTCAGTTCCCAGTCGCCACTACTTTTCCCGATGTGCCGTCCCAGCCCTGCACGACCACGTCTCCCGCAACATTGTACGCGCCCTCACCAACACGGTTACTGGCAAGGTCCACTTAACAACGGACACGTGGACAAGCACAGGCGGGCAGGGCCACTATATCTCCCTGACGGCACATTGGGTGAATTTAGTGGAGGCTGGGACAGAGTTAGAGCCTGGGACCGCTCACGTCCTACCCACCCCCAGAATTGCTGGCCCCAGCTCGGTGGTGGTATCTGCGGCAGTGTATGCTTCCTCCACTAAACCACCCTCCTACTCCTCCTACGCAACCTCTGTCTCGCAATCAAGATGTGTCAGCAGCAGCACGTCGCCAGCAGTTGGTGTCGCGCGTCGTGGCAGCACAGCGGTGGGCAAGCGTCAGCAGGCCGTGCTGAAACTACTCAGCTTAGGAGAGAAGAGGCACATGGCCCACGAACTGCTGCAGGGTCTGACAGAGCAGACCGACCGCTGGCTTGCGCCGCTGAGCCTCCAACCAGGCATGGTCGTGTGTCACAACGGTCGTAACCTGGTGGCGGCTCTGCAGCTCGGCAGCCTCACGCACGTGCCATGCCTGGCCCACATCTTTAATTTGGTGGTTCAGCGCTTTCTGAAAAGCTACCCACGCTTGTTAGACCTGCTCGGAAAGGTGCGCCGGCTCTGCGCACATTTCCGCAAGTCCCACACGGACGCTGCCACCCTGCGCACCCTGCAACATCGGTTTCATCTGCCAGTGCACCGACTGCTGTGCGACGTGCCCACACGGTGGAACTCTACGCTCCACATGTTGGCCAGGCTCTATGAGCAGCGTAGAGCTATAGTGGAATACCAACTCCAACATGGGCGGCGCAGTGGGAGTCAGCCTCCTCAATTCTTTACAGAAGAGTGGGCCTGGTTGGCAGACATCTGCCAGGTCCTTGGAAACTTTGAGGAGTCTACCCAGATGGTGAGCGGCGATGCTGCAATCATTAGCATCACCATTCCTCTACTATGCCTCTTGAGAAGTTCCCTGCAAAGCATAAAGGCAGACGCTTTGCACTCGGAAACAGAGCCGGGGGAAGACAGTATGTCGCTGGATAGTCAGAGCACCCTCCTGTCTATATCTCAGCACGTTGAGGAGGAGGAGGAGGAGCATGAGGAGGATGAGGAGGAGAGGGAAGAGACAGCTTGGCCCACTGCTGAGGGTACCCATGCTGCTTGCCTGTCATCCTTTCAGCGTGTATGGCCTGAGGCGGAGGAGGATCCTGAAAGTGATCTTCCTAGTGAGGACAGCCATGTGTTGCGTACAGGTACCCTGGCACACATGGCTGACTTCATGTTAGGATGCCTTTCTCGTGA